>NC_053494.1:66831618-67059118 GCF_905171775.1 Rana temporaria
CCCCACTTCTCACCTGCACTTAAATAGTCCACAAACCCACCTGCGTGAGACCCTGTTCTCCTCCGCCGGATGGTAACGGCATGTGTGCCAATTCCATATTACTTCCGGGAACATGCGTTCCAAATGCCGGAAGTTGATGGGTGGAGAAAACTATGATACCTCCATAGGTTGCTCCGAGTCCAATCTCTCTAGAGATATTAAACGTCTCTCCCCCAAAAGGTCCCTCCTCTAACCAATGAGAGGGGGAGGAATGGAACGTTACACGCCCTCAACCCAGCTTGTCAACTCCGCCTCTACAGGCGCAGTGGGCGTCATGATGTCACGCACTATACCTGCACTCGATATGCGCTCGGCCTGCGCAACGTGTATATCACGTGGTGCGGAAGCGCGACGGCGTCATGCGTTCCACTCGCTGGCGGCGTGCGCTCCATGGGGGTTCATTGATCGTCGTAGGACACCGGAAATACCATAACAAAAACAACAGGGGACCTGTCAGATGGATTGCCTCCCACAGGACTCCCAGGGTGTTTTAAATGGGGGAATAATTACTCAATCCCTGCATAAACCTCATATAGTGGAACGAATCCGCTCAGGCAGACTGAATATCCACATTTAGTCACTGGAAAAGTAGAGACATTGTTATCATCGAACTTGGTCTCACGAGGGTGGAAAGAGATCAGTAATACATATTTGAATACCATAACTATAAACTGAAAACTCAAAATACAAAAAGAAGGCAAAAAAGCATATTATGAATTAACCTGAATATATCAACCACCCTAAGTCCATCACTCAGGATTGGTTGATAAAGGCATTCACATCCCATTTAACGTTCAGGCCATAAGGTACATAACATTTAAGTTGATATATCCAGAATACCTCCAGCTTAGATACACCTGACACTGGGTTCGCCCCTCCAATGGGGGACAAACTTATCAATAATTTGAAAGTTGGTACCTTCCAATTTCTTGTTGTGTCGCTCAAGGTAGTGCCTGGGCACCGTATGATTGGTGAGTCCTTTCTTGATATTGTTGATGTGTTCACCTAAAAGCTCAGTATGGTACGACCAATGTACTGTTTTCCACAAGGGCAGGTGATGTGTGTGGTTTAATACTGGAGAAGCAACATCGTTCACGATCTGTGTTTTATATTTTTATTTTCCCACTTGGTTATTAGTTCTGCCACACAGGAGGTTCTATATGAGCATTATATATATTTATTTTTCCAAGTTTTTGATTCACCTGTTTATTCACAGGGTATATCTGTGCCAACTTGTTATAAATATTTGTAACTTTGGTTAACGCATTTTTACACACACTACCACAGCTTTTTGGACGTGTTTAGCAAAAAGGGCGCTGAGACTTTACCACCACATAGTCCCTATGACTGCCCAATTAAACTTCTCCCCGGAGCAGAAATCCCATTTGGGAGAATGGCCGAATTTGACCGAATTGGAACTAGGCACCCTAAAGTCCTACATAGATGAAAACCTAGAGAAGGGCTTCATACGTCCTTCCACATCTCCCGCTGGAGATGGAATATTTTTCGTAGAAAAAAAGGAGCGTTCTCTATGCCCCTGCGTAGACTATCGGAATTTGAATAAAATCACGATCAAAAATAGGTACCCCCTTCCTTTGGTTTCCGAACTATTCCAGAGACTCGGAGCCGCTGTCATCTTGACCAAGCTTGACCTCCGCGGGGCCTACAACCTCGTCCGTATTAGAGATGGCGACGAGTGGAAGACACCCGATTCGGGAATTTTGAATACCTGGTGATGCCCTTCGGCCTTTGCAACGCCCCTGCCACTTTTCAACACTTTGTAAATGATATATTCAGAGACTACCTCGACCTGTTCGTCATAATCTACCTGGATGACATCTTGATTAGGCATGTGCAAAAGGGAAAATTTCGTTTAGTTTCGTTTTAATTCGTTATTTAATTAATTTCGTTAAGTTAGGTTCGTTACATGTGTTAAATTCGTTTTCGGAACTCGTTCGTTTTCGACCGAATTTCGAAAAATCCGGTCGAATTCTAAAATTCTCTCTTCGAATATAATTTCGAAATTCGATCGGAATTCGAAAAAAAAAAATAAAAATAAAAATAAAATTTGAATTCCAAATCGAAAACCCGCGGACGAAATTCGATCGGAATTCGAAAAAAAAAAAAAAAATTCGAATTCCAAATCGAAAACCCGCGGACGAAATTCGATCGGAATTCGAAAAAAAAAAAAAAAATTCGAATTCCAAATCGAAAACCCGCGGACGAAATTCGATCGGAATTCGAAAAAAAAAAAAAAATATTCGAATTCCGATCGAATTTCGTCCACGGGTTTTCGATTCGGAATCGAAAACGTTCGTTCGGATTCGGTAAATTCATTAATATTGCAATTCGGGAATTCGTATGCATCCGAATGTCCGAATAATGAAAAATTCGTCCGAATTTCGATTCGGAACGAAACGAAATGCACATGCCTAATCTTGATCTTTTCCTCCTCCAGACCATCGGAAGCATGTCCAAAAGGTTTCAGCCCGACTCCACCAACATAGCTTTTTTTTCCCCAGATGAAGACACGTGACACGTGTCGTAACGCGTAGGGATTGGACGGGAGGACGTACACCTGGAGTGACGTATACAGGCGCTTGAAACGCCGCTCGTTTTTAAAAAGTTTCTTTGCTGTAATCTGTCAGATCGCATGTAAGCGCAGTTTTTTCCTTCTATTAAATATTTCCGGTGCTTACTACTTCACGATTGGAGTCCCCTCCTTTGTCTTTGTGTTTCCCCTGTTTTCCTCCTGGACATACCCATTATCTGGATATACTGAGGACCTGGCCATGGATATCTAAGGAGGATTGGTGGAGCCTGTATACGGAGGACCGGGAGTGACACCTATAGTGGAGGCATTTTATTATCTACGCGGAGGTAAGAGTCCCGGGAGCCCAGGGAGGGATTATTACACTCGTCTGGCAACACTTATATTGGATTGCTTTGAGATCACATCAGTTACATTTCTCTGGCAGCTTATATGAACATTAGCACTTGATTATCACCATTTACATAGTTTTCATCCTACTTTGGACTTTTATCACGGTTATTGACCTATCTCGGTGATCCTTATTGCATTGTATTTTATTTTTACTTTGAAGTTTGGATTTTCATTTATTTATATTTAGCACTTGATTTATTGAGCGTTTACTTGCTCTCTTCTACGTCTTCACAGATTGGTATTTTATTTATTTATTTTTCACCGTGTCTGCGTGTTAGGGTGCGCAGAACCCCACTTTATTGCATTACTCCACCAACATAGCCTATACGCCAAAGCCGAAAAATAAGAATTTGAACGCGAGAGCATTCAATTCCTAGGACTGATAATTTCAGTAGAAGGCGTCAGAATGGACCCCCAGAAGGTCACAGCTATTATGGAATGGCCTGCTCCCACCGATAAGAAAGCGGTTCAGCGCTTTGTGGGTTTTGCAAATTTTTACTGGAAGTTCATCAAAGGCTTTTCCCCCATCATCACTCCCGTCACAAGCTTGACCAAGCAAGGCAATCGGTTCCAATGGTCCCCCGAAGCTCAGGCTGCTTTTGCTACCCTGAAGGGCTGTTCATCTCAGCCTCTATCCTGAAACACCCCGACCCGGCCTTACCTTACATCCTGGAAGTAGACGCCTCTGAGGTAGCTGTCAGAGCGGTGCTTTCTCAGAGACAGGGACCCAAGTTCTTTTCACGCAAGCTATCGGAAGCTGAGAGGAATTACGACGTCGGGGACAGAGAACTTTTGGCAATTAAAGCCGCTCTTGAGGAGTGGCGTTACCTCCTGGAGGGTGCGGCACATCCTATTTTGATCTATACAGATCATAAAAATTTAGAATACCTGAAGGTTGCTAAAAGACGGAAGCCACGTCAGGCCAGGTGGGCACTCTTTTTTACCAGGTTCTCCTTTCACATTACCTATAGACCTGGATCGAAGAACACTAAACCAGACGCACTTTCCCGGATGTTTAATGGGCATGAAGCCCCTTCATCTCCAGACACCATCCTAGCTCCCGGTAATTTCCTCATGCTACAGGGGGATCTAAGCAGGCCTCCTCAGAATTCCCCCTGTCATCGGATCCAGCTTTACAGCTAAGAGACTACCTGTTGTGGAATAAGGATAGGGTCTTTGTGCACCAGCAACTACGGGTAGCGGTTCTCAAATCCTGTCACGACCACAAATTAGCCGGCAACTTCGGGGTACACAAGACGTCAGAGCTTCTCCAGCGTACCTTCTGGTGGCCACAGTTACTTCGGGACTGCAGAAGCTATGTGGAATCTTGTACCACCTGTATCCAAAACAAGGGCAGCAGAACCAGAGCTTGGGGGTTATTAAAACCATTACCTGTTCCAGAAAAACCATGGAGGATGATATTCATGGATTTTATTGTCGAGCTACCTCTGTCAGAAGATTACACCACCATCTTTGTGGTGGTGGATAGACTTACCAAGATGGCCCACTTTCTGCCTATGGTGGGAACACCTTCCGCTTTTGAAACGGCAAAAGTCTTTATCAAGGAGATAGTGAGACTCCATGGTGTACCTGCAAATATTGTGTCTGACTGGGGGGTGCAATTCACCTCAAAATGTCACGAAAGACGATCCAGCAGTTTTGCTACCAATAGTAGCAGCAGGGGAGTTCAGCTCCGACGCATGCGCGTTGGTGCGCGTTTGCACGCACATGCGCGCATCAATGCACCTAGCACTCAGCGGCGTGCATGGCGAGCGCGGCGGGAGCGTGTGCGCAGTGACGGCGTTTGGCGCCAAGGGACGCTATTTAAGCAGTTTGGTTCTTCTCCATCTTGCTGACCAGTCTACAGCGTATCCCCAGAGAACCTGCACCTGTTACCTATTGATCTTCTGTTTACCTGACCCGGCTTCCTGTGACCTCCCCTGTCTGCAACCTGCCTCTGACCCCGGCTTCATCTGACTACCGCTTCTGCTCAACCCCTGGCTCTGTTATCTGCCCGCCTGTGATACCGACCCGGCCTGGACTTTTGACTACTCTTTTGGACTTGCTCTGGTTCCTGATCCATCTGCCGGTACTTGGTCCGGTCTATGCACCTGCTTGATTCCTGTGCCCGCAAGTGCCACATCTCTGCTCCTGCCCACTGTTGGTATCCTGCCTGGACCCGCTCTACACCTGCCTGCTGCCACTTCCGGTCCGCTACCCAGCTTACCATCAGGCACTTGTGCCCCTCTGGACTCTTGACCCTCTGTCTGCTCTACCAGGGGCTCCTGAGTCGGAAGCTTATGAGAGGCCGCTCCCTGCACGTTGGGCTCCACAACCAGGTACGTGACAATGTCGCAGTACCGAAAAAAAATAAAAAATGGATACATTTAATAAAAAACAAATAAAAAAACTCACATTTAGGTAGTGAAGTAGAATAAAACATCCATGAGTGCCGAACTCGTATTAAAACTTCAGACTCTGTCTGTACCCGGATTGGAGCACCGGGTACAGAGTCTGAATTGGGATTGGAGCACCGGGTACAGAGTCTGAAGTTTTAATACGAGTTCAGTGCTCGTGGATGTTTTAGGCCTCGTACAGACGACCGAACATGTCTGCTGAAACTGGTCAGCTGACCAGTTTCAGCAGACATGTTCGGTCGTGTGTACGGCCGACCGGACAGGTTTCCAGCGGACATTTGTCCACCCGACCGTTTTCGAGCGGACAAATGTTTCTTAGCATGCTAAGAAACATGTCCACTGGAATCCTGTCCGTCGGACATGTTCGGTCGTCTGTACAGACTTACCGTACATGTCCGAGCGGCCGCCATCCCTCGCATGCTTCGAATCACTTCGACGCATGCGTGGAAGCATTGAACTTCCAACGATCGCCGCGTCATCGTCGCGGTGACGGCGCGGCCACGTCCCCGCGTATCGTGTACGCGGGGATTTCTGTCTGATGGTGTGTACAACCATCAGACAGAAATCTCCGGGCGGACATGTCCGCTCACAACGATCCGGCGGACCGTTTTGAGAGGACAGTCCGTCCGTCTGTACGAGCCCTTATTCTACTTCACTACCTAAATGATAAATTAAGCCTTGCCATTTGGACATATGAGGATCAGACCACACTCTCACCTGTATAGCTGACACTCTAAGGGGGATACGAGTTCGGCACTCGTGGATTTATGACCGCTGTCCTTTCTTTCATGTGAGTGCATTTCCTCAAATCTTTACCTGTTCGAGGTACCCTCACAGTGTCACGCTATATGCATTGCATATATCTTCTCTTTTCCATGACACACATTGGCCGCTAAGAGCTGTCTTAGGAGTCAGTAGGAGGTGTTTTATCAGCCCACACATCCATCTGCGATCAGGATCTCGGTTAGCTGTTTGGATAAGCAGCCGTGAGGTGAGCTGCCAGCACGCTCAAAAGGTGTCATTACCGCAGTGTTGCCAACCTACCAGATTGAAATTTACTGGCACGACACCCAAAATTTACTGGCGCAGCCACGTCTTTACTGGCATTTCACAAAAGTTACAAAATTACATTTTTAGGTGCAAATTTCAGTACTTAGGCTACAAACAAGTACGATAGGCAAATAGCAATGTGATTTAAGGTAGATATTAAGGTACATTTTTTTCCCCGATTTAATAAGGGCAAATTATTTAGTCACATCACCCCCTGCCTCCACCTCCCTCTGCCACCAACACCCCCTGCCTGTGACACCGCAGAGGGGGGTAAAATCTCCCCCTGCCTCCAATCTCCCCCTGCCTCCATTAACCCCCTGCCTCCATCGTCCCCCTCTGCGGTGCCACCATCGGATCCCCCTCTGCCACCATCACCTGATGTCCCTGTCGGCTGGGCTGTCTGTCCCCGACTCCCCTGGGAACTTTGTATTGCCTGGATGCAGCAGGCTCCTCCATTCCACCGCCGCCGCGTGCTGCCCAGCCTCCGAGTCCTGACTCCTGCTCCAGTGCTGTGCTCCTCCGACCTCCTGGTTAATTACAGATTTAAAATTCTGGCGCGCGCCTGGCGGGATGCCGTTTGCCGGCGCCGCGCGACACAGGCTCTGTGAAATTCGCCCCCTGCCGGCCGAATACAGCATATGCTCGGCTCAGCAAGCTCCAGTTCCAAGCCGAACCGATTTCAGCTATTTTTACTGGCACGTTCCCGCAACTACGGACATTTATGGACAGGGGGGAAAAAAGTGCCCGTTTTTTATGAACTGTCCGTAAAAATACGGACGGTTGGCAACACTGCATCACTGAAGATTTCATTTGTGCACATTGCAATTTTGGTGGAGGTGTTTTATCTAGACACTGTTCTGTGGAGGAATTACTGGACTGCTAGATTTGATCCTTATTTATGGACAGGACTTTATCACATGTGTGATTTGATAGTTTTTTGCACTTTTTTCCCCACTTATTTTATGCTATTTTTGGTGTTTGTATATGTAGTAGCCATTTTACTTTGTATTTTCACTGTTAAATCTTTACAGGATTATAGGTGTTTGCACATAGAGTGCATAGAGTCTACTATACTATAGAGTCTACTATACCCCAAAGAGACAACATATGTTTGGAAGGAAGCCATATGACAAATGCCCTAGGTGTCAAAGTACAGGAGACCTTATACACATGATGTGGAAATGCCCGAAGTTTTATAGATATTGGGTTAAGGTATTAGACATCATAAACACAACCTTTGGTATTGCTCTGAAACCGGATGTCAGAGTGTGCTTATTAGGTTGTATAGAAGAGAGGCATGAGCAAAAGGGTATCACAGTAGCAGCAAGAAGGTGCCTGTTCCAGGCCAGAAAACTGATAGCACGAAACTGGTAATCTCAGAAAGCACCAACATTGGCGGAATTGGTTAATGTAATAAACACGACAGTGTGGAAAGAAAAAGAAACTCCAACTAGACGCGGCAATTTTAACAAATTCAAATTACTATGGGAGCCCTGGTTGAGTAGAATGGGGTGCCCACCCTAGAGAGGGGAGAAGAATTTAGAACAGTAACTAGAGATTAGCCTGATGGGAGAGAAAGAGCAAATAGAGAAAGAGAGCTGCACATTACTGATAAGGTCAACAAACCCACTCGGAAAGTAAGAGAAGCAGGAAGGAGAAGGAGAAGGAAAAGGAAAAGGGAAAATGTTATACTTACCTAACGGTAATTTTCCTTTCCTGATGCAAGCATTACAGCATATACGTATGGGAAGGGCTCCGCCTCCCTGCCCAATCAGGACCAGTTATACAATAAAAATAGGTCTCCTCCCTTCCTGCAGTATTCTTGTAATTTAGTATCACTGCGAAGGCCTTTATTACATTTTCGTGTTTTTTTTTTTCCCCGGGAGGGGACCTATATGCTGTTATGCTTGCATCAGGAAAGGAAAATTACCGTTAGGCAAGTATAAAATGTTCCCTTTCCCTGACACAGCATGACAGCATATACATATGGGATGTACCAAATCACCAGACAACAAGGGTGGGTACTGCTCATGTGTTTAAGAGGATTAGATCTATCCCCTCTAACGGGACTGCTGGGTCCACCAGAATGGACCCCCAACATGTTGAATGTAGACCAGATCGTAGTTTACATATTAACTCTGGAGGAATTATTTTGGAGTTCCGTCAATGGATGCGCAACCAGTTTGGAAGAGCTGTCTCTGCCCTCATGTGATGGATTTGTCCTATCCATCTAAGCTTTGACTAAGTTTATCCGCACAACTGCGATTGTCTTCGTCAAGTTAGACCACAGTGGGATCAAAAGTAGTGTAGGGACTACTTTGAAGTACAAATCATGGAGTAGGATTTGTGGAGGTCAAGCCTTACTGACGGCTGGAGAGATTAATTTCTAACGATGGCCTATGCAATTCTTTTGGATCCTCATCCTTCCTCTTGTTATTCAAGTTTTACCTTTGACTAACGCCCATGTAATCACAACCCTTGTGCTCCGATGCATCATGGAGGGAATGCAATGAATTGGTGAGGAATGAAAAAAAATTCCATTGGCTTCCTTAATGCACAGGACCCACAAATCCTAAGCTCAAATTTACATATAACTGTCAGCTGACCTTATTGGGCGGCTTGGGTTTTAGGAAAATAAAGATGATTATTGATCCTTTATTCTCCGCTATAGTTCTCCCAAGTTTAACTTGTCAGTCTTTTGGCTATCCTCTGGTCATTGGTGATTAACATAAGGAATTAACCTTCTTTCTAGATATCACCAGATCCGACTTGAACAGTCACCACTCTGACTTAAAGCGGTATGTGTTTACTTGTGGGATGGGCCATAAGGGTTCACTGGCCACAATGATTTCTGGAGAAACCTCATCCAGTCTTGTATCCGAAGTGACTGAACTGCATCATTGGCTATTCCATTTTCATCATAGAGAGCTTATCACTGACCAGAGCTCTGCTTTCATCCTGCTCGATCGCAGGTCACAACAACACTACTTAACAGTAGTATGAACCTTGTTCATCTCCAGATCTATTTGCTGTCCCAGGGTCTCTGCAAGGATATTGTTTCTTCTGTTGGAAGAATGGCACCCTTGGTTAATCTGATGAAGCCCGTTTGGCCGGCTGCTTTTGAGGTACCCTTTAGATGACTTTGCTTGAATAGCTTAGTACTCGAGTTCCACACAGTCAGTTTGGACGGGGGTTAAAGTCTCCGCCTTTTGCTTCTGATATGCCAACTTGCAAGAGCAATTTTCCAGAAGCTAACTCTGAGGTAGAGGTTGCCTTTAAATAAACACAGTTGTTTGATTAGGCTTGGTATGGAACTATTAGTGACTGTAGGCCTTCTCAGTCTCTGCCCATTTGTCACTGTCTTTGGCCTGCAACCTTGTTTCACATTCTGGCCGACACACCAGTTACCACCAGACCACTATGATTACTGTAGCGATTTCTTGATCTGCCCCTTTTGGCAGTTAACTACATAGGCCCGGATTTACAGACATTGACGCATATTTAATGCCGCCGTAGCGTATCTTCTTTACGCTACGCCGACGCAGTGCAGAGAGGCAAGCACTGGATTCACAAAGCCAGTGCTGCCAAATCTGCGCTGGGTTTCCAAGTCGTAAGTCGGCGTAAGTGGAAGTGGGCGTGAGCCATGCTAATGAGGCGTGACCCCATGCAAATTATGGGCCGAACGAAAGACACGAAACGCCAACTGCGCATGCGCCAGGACGTGGACGCATCCTTCTGCGCATGCTCAGAATCACGTCGGAAACAACTGCCTAAGATACGACAGATCACTGCCTACGGTGTGAACATAACCTACGCCCAGCCATATTCACGTCCAACGTAAACAACGTAAAATACGACGGCTTGTGTTCCCTGGTCCATACCTTTGCATGGATTGCGCCTCATATATGGGGAATAACTTTACGCCGGATGTACGACTTACGCAAACCGTGTATATTATGCGCTGGGCGCAAGTACGTTCGTGAATCGGCGTATCTCCCTCATTTGCATATGTGCAAAGAAAATCAATGGGAGCGGCAAATGCGCCCAGCGTAAATATGCGCCCACAATACGATGGCGTAGGCAAGTTACATAGGTCGTAGGAAGTCTATTTTTAGGCGTATCTTAGTATGTGGGTCGGTGCATAGATACGACGGCGCACATTTGTACTTACGTCGGCGTATCTTGAGATACGCCGGCGCAAGTGCTTTGTGAATCCGGGCCATGGTGTTTTTTTCAGGGCTGAAGAGGATCTGTCCCTTGTCGCAGAAGCTGGTAGACTGGTGTTGGTGTTGAGGGCTGGAATTTTACACTCATTATGCCCATAATGTGCACTCTTTTAGGATATAGCATATACCTACCTGCCCTCACCTTCATTAAAGTTGCTGGTCTCTAGGAAGGCTGATTGCTACTGATTCACAGATGAGCTGAAAGCCTGGAGCCATGCCTGGGGTTATTTTCCATAAATAGTAACCACTACAAACCCCATATCTCTCTGTGGGGTACCCCAAATAACAAAAGCAATTACCTATTGCCAACAGCTAAGTACTAAGAAATGTGACTAAACAGATCCCGACTTTTATTTTAGCACCAAGGTCAGCATGTAAATGCATAGAAATAAACACATCACAGCCTTACCTACTGTAGAGTTAATGTAATCACAGGCAAGCAGCGCAAGTTAATAGTCATCTAACAATTAGCACTAGCAGGTTAAACCTACCTAGACGCATGTACCACCAAGGAGACCAATCTTCCATACACAGTGAGCCCATCCTGCAGGGCCAGGCCCTGCATTAAAATGAAAGGGCTCTCAGTATCACCTGTTATCAGTTCAAGCTTTAGCAGTACTGCAAACACAGCCTTCAGTCTGTTTATTATTAGTAAACGGAGTCGCACTATGGACATCCAGTTACACTCACATGTGTGATATATGCTTTTCAGAAATGCAAACTAACAACATACCTGCAGAAAATAAGGAGAGCCAGACTTGTTCAGTTAAAAGGAGGGCTTCAGCCCAGCACAGCACACCTGCTATCACCATTAGCAGTATTGCAGACACAAACCACAGCTCTTTAGAAATGCAAGTTTAACCACATACTTGCCGCAGTAACTGAATAGAATTGTGCACTATTAGGTAGATTCACAAAGAGTTAGGGCTCTTTCACACGCCCGTTCCGTTCGTCCGTTTTTTGGACGTCCGTTAACGGACCGCAATGCTTCCCTATGGGTTAACGTCCGTTAGCGGATGAGCATCCGCTAACGTCCGTTAGCATCCGTCTGCGTTAAGTTCGGTTTTTTTTGGACGGAAGAAAACCCTATTTTTCTTCCGTCAAAAAAACGGAACGGACGAAAAACGGACGTTAGCGGATGATCCGTTTACCATCCGATCCGCTAACATCCGTTTTTCATCAAAATATGTAAAAAGCCCCAAAAAAAAAAAAAAAAAAACGGATGGAAAAACTGATGGAAAAACTGATGAAAAACTGATGGAAAACGGACGAAAAACTGATGGAAAAACGGATCAACTGATGAAAAAAAAACTGATCTAAAAAACTGAGCTGACGTGTGAACGAGCCCTTAGGCCGGCTTATCTACAGATAAGCCGACCTAACTCTGAATCTAAGCCGGCCTATGTTTAAGTGTATTTTCAAACTGAGATACACTTAAACATACCTAAGATAGGCTGGCTTGCGCCATTCTATCTTAGGCTGCAATGTTTCTTTTGCCCGCTAGATGGCGCTGCCATTGCGGCCGGCCTAGATTATGTAAATGAGGGGCTACGCTGATTCCGGACGATTTACGAGCGTACGCCGGGCCTACAACCGTCGAGTTACGTTTTTCTGTAAGGGATAGGCCGCCTAAATGTAGAGCTATGCTCTAGTGGACTAACTATTGTTAAGTATGGCCGCCGTTCCCGCCGCGAGGTTCAAATTTTTAGCGTTGTTTGCGCAAGTCGTCCGCGAATCGGGATTTACGTCGTTTACGTACACGTCGAAATCAATAGGCCCGTACGGCCTACTTAGCCGCTAAGCGCACTGGGAAATGTAGTCGCCCGGCGCATGCGCAGTGTAAAAAACTTCAAAAAACGTGAGGTCAAGCCTCATTTCAATAATACACGCCCCCTCCCAGTCATTTCAATTAGGAGCTCTTACGCCCGCTCGTTTTAGGCTAAGCCGCCTAAAATTTGAAGGTAAGTGATTTGAGAATCACTTTTAACCTAAATAATTTAAGGCGGTGTAGCCTAAAAAGAGTAGGCTAGGCCGTCCTAATTTTAGGCCAATCTCTCTGAATCTACCTATATGTGTTGCCTTACCACCTGCATGCTTTATGTCCAAACAAAGTCCAATGAATGTCCATCCATGGCGTCATGATAAATGAGCAATCCCTAGAGACCAGATGCCCATATCTTCCTGGATCCTGCTGGGGTGAGATCTCCCCCATATAGGCGTTCATGTCTGCCTGTACAGTGGGGAGCTTCGTCGCAGGAACCTGTGCGGCTTGGCCAGAAGTGTCTGGCAAGGTGAGGGAAAATATAAATTCCTGCTTTCTAGCAGTAGCATAACCGCCTGTAGCAGTGAGGAAAACAAAGAGAATACTGCAGGAAGGGAGGAGACCTACTTTTATAGTATAACTGGTCCTGATTGGGCAGGGAGGCAGGGCCCTTCCCATACGTATATGCTGTCATGCTGTGTCAGGAAAGAAAGATCTCACTGTAGCAGTGGTAGAATTTGTGTGTGCAGTATGAATAAACTGATGGGGGTCTGGGAGGGAGGGGAGGGTAGGGCATGGGTATAGTGAGCACTTTAAAGTTCATATAATATGTCACATGTATAAAGATGTATGTATTTTAAATAGATTTTTGTTTGTATTGAAGGAAATAATAAAGAATATATAATAATAAAAAAAAAATAATAGGATTTTTTATTTTTTGACTGGCTTCCATGCATGTGGCTGTTGTCCTGCATGTAGGCAGGCCAGGCATAATATTAAAAAACGCAAGGAGTTTGTTGCCTCTGCCACTAATAAAATGTATCAAATCAAAGAACTGATAACTTGCAACACAGTGAGTGTTGTGTACATGTTGGAATGCGAGTGTGGCCTACAATATGTGGGCAGAACTTCCAGACCCCTACATGTGAGGATTGGAGAGCATGTGAACAATAAAAAGAGTCTTAAAATGCATAATGTTTCCAAACATTTTTGTTGAAATTGTGGGGGGTAGAGAAGGTGACCAATCACTGGAGGTGAGGCAATTTTATTCGGCAACTTAGTTGCTGCGAATAGTTTTGGGTATATGAAACGAAGGTGGGTGTACCCACAGGGCTGTACGTAAAGTTCGAGAAAATATGGTATACACTGCGCTGCCTGTAAAGAAACAGCTGCTAACACGGCTAAAAAAAAAAAATTTGCAAAATAGAATGTGGGAAGAAATGTGTAGCGCTTAGATAATACGTGTCATAAAAACATATTACTATGCAATATAAATGTGAATAAAAATTGCAAATGAATGAAAATATATCACAATAAAAATTGCAGTGATCAATATAAAAATGAAGTCCATATAATTATCATTCCATCAAAGGAATCATAAAAAAGTCCATTGAAATAAATTCCACCACGTGAATGCTGATAGACAATGCATAAAAAGTTAATTGCTTCTTTTCAGTGAAGAGTGACCACCACCAGATAGAAATGGAGGCTTACCAGAAGGGGTGGACTTGTGGTGACATACGCCACTACAAGTCAGATCAAGCTTATATGTGTGGTTCTGAATCAGGCACACAGGGGGTTAAGTTGATGTCCACGTCTGGTTAGCTGTTTAGATGGTGATTCCAACCATGGTAAGACATGCGAGGATATAAAGGTTCCACAACAGTATCGCTCCAATGATATAAATGTCCTAGAAAAGTTGGTTGCCTCCTTCCAACATCCATGTGTTGCACATATGATGAATAAATTCCACAGTGCGATAAGGGCGGGTGAAATTGGGGTGTTTAATAGATAGTAGCTATAGATCAGTGGTCATCAACCCTGTCCTCAGGGCCCGCGCATAAGTCATACGTCCGGTCTAAAGTTACACCTCATAATAGCAGCTGTAACTTTGCACCAAACGTGTGCAGGTCAGCTGGAGAGCAGCTTCAGCAGCACCGTTAAGGACGAGCTGAGCATCCACACTTGCAGGACAACAATCTGTATACCAACATGCCAAGGGCATCCATGGTTATAGCTATACTACTGGCTTTACATGCGCGTAGAAGGAGGAGGGCACGGGCGCAGATATACCGGCCGCGCCTAAACGTCTTTGGCATGGGGGATTCGGAGGTGTATCGCATCTTCAGATTCAGCCCTGCTGTCATCCTGGAATTAACCACAACCCTGCAGGATGACATCACCAGCCAGACACACCGCTCACATGCAGTGGAGCCACTGGTCAAGGTACTGGCAACACGCCATTTCCTTGCCAGTGGCTCGTTCCAGCGTACAAGTGGTGTATTGGCTGGGATGGCACAATCCTCCATTAGCAGATGTGTGCACCAGGTTGTCCCTGCAATCCTCAGACGCATGGTCCGCCACATCATCAGACCCACCCAGGAGCATCTGCGGGTGAAGGCAATGCGTGATTTCTACAGAATTGCCAGATTCCCACGCACCGTAGGGGCCATTGATTGCATACATGTGGCACTACGACACCCCCCCCCGTGACACAGAGCACATATACCGCAATCGTAAGCATTGGCATTCCATCAACGTACAGGTGATAGCCGATGCCCAATGCCTCATATGGCACATCCGTGCCAAACACCCAGGGTCCAGCCACGACAGCTACATATACCATCAAAGCCCCATCCCAACAGAATTTGAACAGAACGTGTATGGGGACTGCTGGCTGGTTGGTGAGTGACATGGGAGTCAGGCATGACTGTCCGCCCCCATGATGCAGACATCACGAGGGGCACATGCATGACTAACATCCTCCTGTCTCTTCCCTTCCAGGTGACTCTGCATATGCACTTGGGCCCCATCTCATGACTCCATTCCGGAATCCGGAAACCCCAGGAGAGCAAAGATACAATGATGCACACACACGTACCCGTGCAGTGGTGGAACACACCTTTGGCCTCCTAAAGTCCCGTTTCCGATGCCTGGATAAGTCCGGGGGGACCCTGTTGTATTCCCCAAACTTTGTGTGCCAGATCATCGGTGCATGTTGCATTCTGCACAACTTCGCCGTGAGAAAGGGCCTGGAGATTGACATACCTGATGACCTGACCCCCGAACCACACAGTCCCCCCCTAACCGAGGCTACCCCGTCTTCTGAGGGTAGAGCAGTCAGGAGATGCCTCGTGAAACGCATCTTTGCACGTTAAACACACACAATCATCATGGCACAAGGAGAATGCACGCATGCACACCACTGTGGTCCCTAGCACACACACCCCACATCCTCATCACATTGGATTAGCCCAAGTCCACAAAGCAGGACTTGGGAGCAGCAACGCCCCGTCAAGGCTCCAATTATGTTGCTGTCCATTCATACACCATTCACACGGACCTGGGGATCACTTCTCCCTGGTCCTGGGGATCACTTCTCCCAGATGACCAAGGGTGACACCCCTTTTCCGGCAGGAATGTCACCCCCACATTCAAACACCAGTCACACTGTAGCCTGCACTACTAACCGTGTGCTTGGGCTACAAAAAAAATAAAACTCATAACCTGAGTATACTCCAAAAATAAACATAAAACATAACCTGAGTCGAACAGAAAAAAATCCCAACATTTTTTTACGCCGCTGCCGTGCCCCGCTGCCGTGCCCCACGCCTCACGCGGCCCTGGCCCCGGCTCCTCATGGGAGACTCATGGGAGGGGAAATCAGGAGGAGGAGCATCCCCTGGTCTCTCCACGCCTGGCGGCCTGCCCTCCAAGGCCAGGGCGATGTGGGTGAGGACCGCATTGGTGTCCTCCTAGAGCCTCACCCCCGCCTGGATGGCTGCTGTGTTGTCCCTGACAGCCTCTGTCAGGGCGCGGACTTCATGACCCAGGCCTGCTGTGGTGGCCTGCAGATCAGCCAGGCAGGTGACCACAGCTGAGGAATTGCAGCCTACATCCTGCACAGCTTCCTTCTTGGAGGCCATGCTTTGTGCCATGTGGTCCATCCTCTTGGCAACCTCACCCAGGTGGTGGGTCTGGCGGGCCTGGTCCCTCCTGAGGTGTTCTGGGAGAACATCTGACACCCCCCTTGTCTTCCTAGACACCTTCCTGGGTCCAGAAGTTGGGGCGGCGTAGTGTAAATAGCTTACGCGACGCCGCCGCAGGATCTTAGAGAATCTGGCCCACTGTGATTACAGTGTAACAAACAACAAAAAAAGACATAAAAGTGACACACACAGGGATAAATAAAAAGAAAGTGGGGAGAAGGAAGGCGGTAGAAGTAAAAGTGACCATAGTGCAATACGATGGCCAGCCGTTGGCCAGGAATCAAAAATGTCTCTGGTCCTAGCCAAAAGACTCAGCCCTAGAGGCAGGTGTGAAAAAAGTGTGTATGGTGAAGTGACCAAGGTGCTAATACTCGAAGTGCCCCTCTACACTTGTGTAAGTATGGCACCCCTGGACTGCCACTGCAGGGGCACATTCACCAAGGGCTTTTCTCTCAACCCTGACCCACAGCCCAGACCGATGCAGCCCCCCCCCAGCCAGGAAGGTATCAGAACACTGAGAGCCTGTAGAGAGCTCGTAGAGAGCCCCGGTAGAAGGGCTCCCACAGCTCACACCGCTCCCATTGCTCCCACTTAATTATATTTGGCGGTACCGGCCAATTTCCCTCAATAACACTGAAAAGGGGCAGGCTTTCCCAACCGAAAAACTGAAAGGGGCAGAAACTACACAAATCTAGGCCAGGGACCCGGCCCTCCGCTAAGGCCCAATGGTTTTCCATCCTCATCAGGAAGTTACTGCCATTACGCCAAAAAGGTTTTGCATATGCCACCGCCATCCCTTTCCACCTTGCCGTGTACTAGGGACAGTTAGCCTAGCGCCACCTCTTGGCAACTGATAAGAACAGATACTACACTTGATCTTAGCCAAAAGGCCAAGAAGTGATCTAGTTCTGGTGCCCTTGTTACAGAACTGGTCGAGCTTATGGTGCATGTGATCTAGCCTTGTGACCCTTCTGGCGTCTATGTTACCGTGGGAACATAAATCATTGAGAGGACAAACCTGTAGGTTAACTATTCCCCTATGCATCCTTGCTGCTATGGCAACGTATCTTGGAAGGGGAGGAGTTCCAGGTAGTTGTTACATTCTCAAGGAGAGGGCTCCTGATGTCAGCCACATCTCTTGTATGTTGTTGAGGCAGGGTTGGCTGTAGAGCAGGAACCCTGAATGATGGAGAGTGAGCGTCTATGACAGGCCAGCAGGGCATTGTGTAGGGGCGGACTCCTGAGAGCTTCCACGCCTCTAGAGCATTGCTATGGCAATGTACCATGTGGAGAGTGGATCTCTGGATGTCAATCATGCCCCACGAGCGTGTGTGATGTTTTCGGCAATGCATGCTGTACTCATATAAGTTAAGCAAGGTGGGTAGTATAAAGAGAAGCAGACTTATGAGCCCACATAATTCGCTCAAGAAGTCCCACCTACATGGATGATACGCATGCGAAAGGCCTATGTGACGTCACTACAGCCACCTTCCTGGTTTCACAGATGTTATATTATTATTATTATATAATTATTTGAGTGGCTTGTATCTATGGAGGTGGAAGCACAGAAAAGGATGTACACTGATTACAATTGTCCTGAGCACCCTGATCACCATTAAAGAGTTTACTTTATCTGTTGGTGCCTTCGTTTGCGTCATCTTTGGCTTTCACCCTTAACAACTTGGGACTTTTTATATGTTTTATAATAGTTAGTTGTTATATGCATGCATTTTTGTATATTTTAGCGCTGCACTATTTTATATTTTAAGTCATTCAGCATCAACACGTACAATCGCCTCCTAGATCAGTGGTTCTCAACTTGGGGGTCGAATGACGATTTGCCAGGGGTCACCGAATCCTGGGCTGTTTCTGAAGCCTGCACCACTTTCCCAGCCTTTTTGCGGCTCCCCGCAGGCCTGCCCTTGGAGCATGCGGAATCTCAGCTGGGCTGTTCCTGGAGCCCGTGGCCACCCACTCAGCCTCTTTGCAGCCGTCCATTCAGTTCACGGAATGGGTGGGGGGCAGAGACTAGGGTCAGCTCACTGGTGAGGAATGTGAAGTGGGAGAGGCTGGAGGAGACCCTATCTCCTGATTTTGTCATAGGTGTCACTGTTACGGGACACTACAAAGTCGGAGACACAGTGAATAACACTACCTGTGATTAAGTTGCCATTTAATGTCCCACTACAGTTCTCAGATTAGCAGACAACCTTGATCAAGAGCAACTAAGTTGGCTGATCAGAACTCCCCCCAGCACTGCCACCCATACCAACTCTGTGCCAACAATGCCACTAATCCCCCCCCCCCCCCCCACCAAGGAGTAAAAAAAAGGAATAAAAATAGAGAATACATGGAAGGGAGAGGAAAAGAGGGGGAGGAACAAAGCAAAGGGGGGAGAAAGAATAAGAGATAAGAGACAGAACAAGAAAGACGGCTAGAGTGAGGGATGGGGGGAAAAAAGCAAGAAATTAGGATAGAAATTAGGATAGAGAGAGATAAAAGGGAAAGAAAGGGGAACAAAGAGAAAGAGTGGTACATCGTAAAATGTACCATATGAGGTTTGAATACTGTATGAGTGGAAGGGACTCAGGGAGTGCTAAATGTCCACGGGCTGGGGCGCAAATTACTTGTCTTGCCTTGGGTGCTGACAACCCACGCTCCGAAAATTATTTTACTGTTATGGGTCCCCACAACCTGGGAAATTTTATCAAGGGGTCACGGCACTAGAAAGGTTGAGAACCACTGTCCTAGATTGTTTGGACAATTAAAAGAGCCTACTCTTCACAAGACATTCCTGTTTCGGAAGACTTAAGAGCACATTCCGCCAGGGCAGTGGCAACTCCGTGGACAGCACAGTGCTGAGTTTCTCCTTAGCTCACGACAGTAACATTTGTTGTGCAGGTGCATACTTACGCTACTGATCATTACACATTTTTCTCTATGCCCTCCTGTGTGGCAAGGTAGTTCCTATTGTATGCTGCCATGATGCCCCAGGAAAACAGAAAATCGTATACTCACCTTTCCATATGTAGCACTGCTCCCACAGGAACTGCTGGAATATCTGTACCTGGGTCTCCACTGATTATCCTACACGGTATTCTCGCACAGCCAGGGTGCATACACCCTTCCACTCGTCTCCAATGACTAGTCTAGGGGATTTTTTTGTATGTTTTCTTTGGAGAACTTGGATAGGAGAAGGGAATTAGTAGGATACTCCAAGTTAAAGGAGTTGTATAGCTCCGTGTTTTTTCACCTTAATGCATCCTATGCATTAAGGTGAAAAAACACCTTGCACTCTCCGCCCCCTTGAGCCTCCGTTTTACTTACTTGAGCCCCGAATCTCTGCTGGTGTGATTCCGCAATGCTTTCCCTCAGCTTAAGGTGGCTCTTCATTGGATAATTGATAGCAACTTAGCCATTGGCTGCCGACTGTATCACACAGGAGCGTGTCTGCAAGCTAACCCCCATGGGAGAGCGCTTCCCAGAGGGGGGTTGGCTCTTGCGGGGAGGAACCAAGACAGCCAACTGCACAGTGGAGGTAAGTATGGTATGTTTGTTATTTAAAAAAAAAAAACCTTTACAACCCCTTTAACTATGCACAAGCGAGGACAACTCTCTCTTTGTAGGACTGTGAAGCAGATTATCTGCTGAATCATACAGCATCTGTATGGAAGAACAAGTCCTTCTGTAGCAGAAGAGACTCAGTGGACTTTGTCAGTGGACTTAAGTCTGTAAGACACTAGCCAGTGTCTCCTTTAGCTCACACACCCAGTATGCTAACTTCTAGGACCTAAGCAACACACACTCAGTCTCAAGGATCCCTTTAGAGTCTGTACTCACAAAATGTCCAGGGACAGCTGGTAGCCTTCTTCCAACTTCCAAGCGACACTCTATACCAGTGGCATAAGACCAGATCCATAGACTTCCTCCCTCAGTCAGCTTGCACAGGAACCCTGGGTGGTTACTTTAAGGCTTCAGGCCCTTGTGTCTGGCACCTGAGGCCACATGGCAGCCTTTGCGGGGAATAGGCAGCCACCTCCTCCCCACCTGAATATCTGTCATAGACGTGGCCGGCCACTAGATGGCGCTAACGGCGCAGTGGCGCGCACAGGCGCGCGCAATGGCGCACCAGCACGCACGGGCGCGCGCAATGGCGCACCAGCACTCACGGGAGCGCGCGTTCGTGGCAGATCGGCGCGCACGGGCACGCGCAATAGCGGCAACGGCGTGCGGGCACGTACTGACGCCATTTTGGCGCCAGTTCAGGCTATTTAATGGGGCTCATCCCATAGCCTCTTGCTGCTCGGTCTTCAGCGTTCCTGTTACCCTCCTGTTACCCATTACCTGATTGACTTCTGTTCCTGTGAACCCGGCTTGTCTCTGATACTCCTGACCTCCGCCTGCCCTGACCTCTGGCTTGTCTGACGCTGCTCCTGCCTTACCCTTCAAGTTAGTCGCTGCCCGCCTGTTACCGATCCGGCCTGAACCACGACTCTGCTACTGCCTCCGCCTTGTACCTGATCTGCCCGCCTGTGTCCGACCCGGCCTGCCTGACCTGTCTTGTACCGGTACTACAGTACACCTCCCTCCTGCTGACTGTTTCCAGTTACCTGCACCACGCTCCTGCTACCTGCCACCTTGCGGCTTCCGGTTACCTGCACCAAGCTCCAGCTGTCTGCTGTCCTGCTGTCCCAGCACCGTTGACATCTTCCTGGAGTCTACAGGAGACCTCCGCAGTTCCTGCACAGCATCCTTGCCAGGCGCTCGTGCGACTCTGTACCACGGCGCTCCCTGTCTACCCTACCAGGGGTTCTGGGGTCAGAGGAGCAAGAGAGGCCATTCCCTGCACGTCAGGCTCTGCCCTGTACCAGGTACGTGACAGTACCGAGCAGCCATGTCTGAGCCTGCGCAGGGAGTGGACCCAATGACTGAACTCTGTCGCCACCTGGACGGTCTAACCCAAGCAGTCAGAAACCTGCAGGAAGGCTATACCCGACTTGAAAACCGCGTCCAGGCCTTGTCCGCACCTTCCACTTCTTCCGCCTCTGGCGCAGCCACTTCACCCTCAGTCATCATGCTGCCACCAGAACCCAAGGTGCCCATGCCAGAGAGATTCTCAGGGGAGCGAAGCAAGTATAGAGCGTTCCGGAATGCTTGTGAGCTCTATTTCGCACTCCAGCCACAGACTTTTTCATTAGAGGCCACCAAGGTAGGCTTCGTTATTTCCCTTCTAACTGGTGAACCGCAGGCGTGGGCCCACCGCCTCATGGAGCAAAAGGACTTATCCTCGATCGGCTGGACACCTTCTTTCAGGCCATGTCCTTGCTGTACGAGGACCCCCACCTGGCCGCTACCGCAGAGGCCGCCTTGCATGCTCTCCAGCAAGGTCGTAGACCCGCGGAGGACTATGTATCCGAGTTTAGAAGGTGGAGTGCGGACACTAATTGGAATAATGCAGCCCTCTGTTACCAGTTCCGTTTAGGCCTCTCAGAGACACTTAAAGACGAACTTTTTTTTTTTTTTAAATTTCATTCTTTATTTTTTTTTTTTTTCTTTATACACATTTGATTATTTAAACAAATCTTTCATATCAAAAAAGTTCCAAGAACCAACATCCTTACTTGTTTGTCACTTAATCTTAGTGTGCGATACATCTATTATAAAAATTAAGAATATACATTGATCATCTTATTTATATGAAGGGAAAGGAAACAACATCTCGTGAAAGGATGAGAAGAGAAAGGGGAGAGAAACAAAAAAAAAAGAAAAAAGAGAAAGATAAAAAATGCTCAGATCATCCCCATTACAGGGGCTGTTCTTATATCTATTCACAATGTGGTTGGTGCCTAAAATTTTCGTTCTTAACTTTATGTATCTAGACCCTCCCCTCCATTTTTCTCTCTCCCCTGGTGGGTTTCGAAGCCAGCCTCGGCTTCCTAAATGACAACATGTCTAGCTTTATTTTTAAGAATTATTTTATTTTCTACCTCATCCCAGTTGTATTTCTTACCCACTAGAGGGGCAGGTCCTTCTGTTCCAGCCAAGGTCTCCAATCTCCTCAAACTCCTTAGGTTACCTCTTTTTGTATAGACTGCTCTTTCCTTTACATATTGTCTCATTTACTGCTCCCTCCATTCCCTTATTGTTGGAGGTGTTATCGCCTGCCATCTTAACATTATTAATTTCCTTGCTTGGAACAGACATCTCAATAACACTACTGTGGTGCTTTTCTTCTCGTTCCGTTCCCTTCTATATCCCAGTACACATAGTGTGGCTTCTGCTTCCAGAGGTACCCCAAATGTCTCCCCTATGACACTTACGACTCCCTCCCAGTAACGAAACAACTTTGGGCATCGCCACACCATGTGTACTAGGTCTCCGGTCCCCTGGCATCTAGGGCATTTGTCATTTGTTCTTCTCCCAAATTTGAACAGACGTTTAGGTGTATAGTAAGCACGATTCACCAGCATCAGATGGGAGACCTTCTGTGGGGGTGAGACCGAAACTTTCAGCCCCATCTCCAGAACCCTCCGCCACTGATCCTGTGTCAATTCCCCCAAGTCCTCCTCCCATTTCTCTTTTGTTTTTAACAGATGCCGGCCCATATTAGCCTTTTTACCCATCTGTTTGTATAATTCAGAGATGAGTCCCTTGGTTGGTCCTACCTTGCCTAGTTCTTGGAGAAGGGGCATTTCGCACCACACTAGTGTTTGTGTCCTAAACTGGGCTTCAAGGGCATGCCCCACCTGTATATAAGTGAAAAATGAATACTGAGGTATCTTAAATTCCTCTCTTAAATCCTGAAATTTCCTATATTTATCCTCTTTATACAGTTGTTTCAACCTTTTAATACCGTTTATTTCCCATGCTCTGACCTTTCCTATCTGGAGGACTTCCTTCAGTTTATTGTTATTCCATAAAGGGGAGAGTTCAGAAAACCCGGTATAGCCCATCAATTTTTTAACCGATTTCCATATTTTGGTTATCATTTTTGTTGTTGGATTCCTATATCTAAAGGAATCAGCCTCTAGTGCTTCAAAGATAGTGTCGTGAAGGACCCCGTTCATCATTATCATCCCATTAGGGGTACCTCCTCCTGGGATATTACCTCCCCCTATTTGTTGCAGTTGTGCAGAAAAATAATATATCTCGGGTTGGGGCACTGCAAGTCCTCCCTCCCCCACCGGGAGTTGTAATGTGCGAAGGCGTATCCTAGCTTGTCCCCCTTTCCAAATTAGCTCCCTAAAGAGAGATTCAATTTTATTGAACCCATTTTTTTCCAATCCATATTGGGAATTGTGCATTATGTATAAAAGTTGTGGTTGCCAAATCATTTTGATTAAGCTACACCTGCCCGCCACTGACAGATGGAGACGTTTCCAAATATAAATTTTTTGTTTGAACTTAGCAAGTAGAGGGATGAGATTTTTATAAATGTATTGATTAGGGTTTTTCGTCACCAATATCCCCAGATATCTCATTGTGTCCACCACTGATAACTGTGGCAATCCACGTATTGCCGTTTCTCCCAGTGGATCTAACGGCAGTAACTCGGACTTCCCCCAGTTTATTTCTAATCCCGAAAAACTCCCAAATTCCTCCACCAAGCTCATTGCTTTTGTCAGAGATTGTTCCGTGTCTCCCAGGAAGAGCAGGATATCGTCGGCATAAAGCGCGATTTTTTCTTCTCCCGTCATTCTCTGGAAGCCGGATATCTCGATATTTGACCTAATAGCAATTGCCAGAGGTTCCATCGCTAGGGCGAAGAGCAGGGGTGACAAGGGGCACCCCTGTCTCGTCCCCCTCTCGAGGACAATTTTTTTTGAGAATTCATTATTTATTTTTAACTTAGCACTAGGATTATCATAGAGCATTTTTATCTACCCTGAAAAAGTCGGGCCGAACCCAAATTTATCCAGCACCCTCCAGATATACCCCCATTCTACGCTGTCAAAGGCTTTGGTCACATCCAGTGACAATACGGCCCTTGCTCCCTCATTCTGTGTTGGGGTTTGTAAGTTTAGAAATGTCCTCCTGATGTTCATACTGGTGGATCTATTGGCTATAAACCCCGTCTGGTCTGGGTGAATTAATTTTGAAATAACCCTATTAAGCCTTGTCGCCAAGACCTTTGCTATAATCTTGGCGTCAGAGCACAAAAGGGATATAGGTCTATATGCCACAGGGTCCAGTGGGTCTTTCCCATCTTTTGGTATAATTATAACCGTTGCTTCCAGCATTGAGGCAGGGAGTTTACCTTCTACCGCCGCTCCATTTAATGTTTTTATAAGCTGAGGTAACAATATATCTCCATAATATTTGTACATTTCTAGTGGGAGCCCATCTGGTCCTGGCGATTTTTGATTCGCCATACCTGCTACTGCCACCTGTAACTCCCCAAGTGTTATTGGGTTTTCTAGTTCTTCCCTTTCTAATTGGGATATAAACGGGATTTCTAGTCTCTCCAGGAAGTCCTCCATTTCTTTCTCCATTCCCCTCTTTTGTGTAGTGTACAATTTCTGATAATATGCCCAGAAAATCTGCACTATCTCTGAGGTGTCCGAAGTTATCGCACCACTTGTTAATCTGATGGACCGAACGCCGGAGGAGGAGGAGTTAGATTTTACCACCTGCGCCAGCATCCTTCCAACACTTTCCCCTTCTACAAATGAGGATTGTCGCAAAAAAAGTCGTCTGGTCTCTACTTCCCTTGTAATTACCGATTTATACGCTTGTTGTTTTTCAAGCCATATTTTCTTTCCCTTCGGCGTTGGGTCCCCCACATAGTTATTTTCTGCCTCTAACACCTCTCTACAGGAATTTTCCTCCGCCTCTCTTGCTTTTTTATTAAATTTTGCTATCTGCTGGATCAGGACTCCTCGTAGGTATGCCTTCAGGGTGTCCCATAATATCCCAGTGCCCGAGGTGCCTTCATTGATATCTACAAATTCCTTCAGTTTGGGCAGAACTTCATCCGACTTTTTTATTAACTCACACCAATGTGCACTAATTTTCCAATCTCTCTGAATTTTTTGTCCACCTTGATTTAGGGTAAGAACCATAGGAGAGTGATCAGACACTCCTCTTGGCAAATATATTACTTTTCCCACCCTCTGTAGTGCTAAATAATTCCCCAGGGCCATATCAATCCTCGAGAGTGTATTGTGTGTACTTGAATAACAAGAATATTGTTGAATCCCCGGGTTCCTCACTCTCCACAAGTCTAACAGACCAACCTCTTCCAAAAATTGACCCAGGCGGCTATTTTTCATGAGGTCTGGGACCAACGGTGTGGGAAACCTATCCACTCTTCGGTCCAAGACCTCATTAAAATCTCCTACCACCAACACCGGTATCTCTTCCTTCCCCATTATGAATTCATTTAATCTGAGCATAATATCAATCCTAAAGGGCGGGGGGACATATATATTTGCTATTATGTACATTTTGTTGTCTATTATACAATGCAAAAAAATAAATCGACCATATTCATCTATGCTGACCTGTCTGCAGGAAAACCCCACTCCAGCTCTCACCAGGATACTCACTCCTCTAGAATATGTAGAGTGCACTGAGTGGTACTGAGTAGGGTATTTTTTACTCTGTAATAAGTAACTTGTATTTTTCATTAAATGGGTTTCCTGCAGACACATCAGCCCTATTCCATGTTTTTCCAGCGTGGCAAAGACTGCAGCCCTTTTAGCTGCAGTTCCCAGGCCTCTAACATTCCATGAGCTTAAGTTTAACATTTTACTTTACATCTAGCAACCACGGATATACCATAGGGGGATAGGGGCATCCATCCCAGAAAATAATTTATGTAGCTATTCATTACCCTAGTTATCTATGTGTATAAATAGTGTTTACTAATTTTACCGTGTCTATTAGAACTTGTGAACTGACATCCCCAAGAAATATATGTGCTATTTTAGTGTTATTTCCATATAGGTTTCCAAACTCTATTTTCCCATATAAAATTTATACCCCTTATGAAATACTTTAGCGTTTTCCCCTTTTCCCAATCCTTTGTGCATTATCATTACCTTCTATACTTTTCTTTGGTTCGTGTTTTACGTATATTTTACTTATTACAGTGAACATTTTTTCCCTGTGTATCATGTACTTATCTTCCCTTCCCCTCCCCCCCTTCCTCCCTCTCCTCCCCCTCCCTCCCTTCCCCCCCCCCTCCGCACCTACCCAGGTGTTCCCCTAAGGGGTTTCCTATGGCCGTTTCCCATATCGTCCTTTCCTCTCTTAACATACTTTCATTCACTCCCCCCTTCCCCCCCCCCTCCCCACTTCTCCCACCCCTCCTCATTCACAATCCTCCCTTCTCTATTCAACTCTTGACCAATTCCTCTCACTCATTTAAGTGTGCACCTTTCCTCCCCCCCCCCCCCCCCCTATCCGTGCAAGTTACAAATTAAACCCCTTACTCCTAGCTCCCCCCTCCCTCCTTTAATTGCGTTTCCATCCATAATGCTGCATCTTCAGGTTTATCAAAAAATAATGTCGTTCCCAGCGCAGCCACCCGTAGCCTCGCTGGGTATAATAAAGCATATGGAAGTTTAGCCCTCTGCATTTTCCGTTTAACCTCCAGAAACCCCGCCCTCCTCTTCTGTAACTGGGGAGAAAAATCAGGGTAAAATGAAACTTTAGAGCCTTCAAAAAAAACCTCTCCCATTTCTCTACTCTTTCTCAATAGGGACTCTTTATCTCGGTAATTCAAAAACGAACTTGCTCGAGTGGGGGTCCCCGAAACTCTGGAAGCGCTCATTAATCTGACTATTCAAATTGACAGACGTTTGAGAGAGTGCAGGACTGAACGTGCCGCTGGCCCGACTCGCCCAGCGTGGATGCTGCCTCGGGTACCTACCTATCATAGCCCGACACCCCCAACTCCGACTACCACCCCTAGAGACATTTCAGAACCCATGCAGCTGGGTCTGATCCGCCCTTCCCTCACGCCTGAGGAACGACTCCACCGCCGAACCAACAACCTGTGCCTCTACTGCGGTGAGCCCGGCCACTATGTGAGGACCTGCCCGGCAAAATCTCGTAAGTCCACTTCCTTGTCTTCTGTCCATACACCCGTTGTCTTCAACAATTCCACTCATCTGGCTGTTCCTGTTTTGTTGCAGCTTCCAGGAAGGGCTATCCGAACCAGCGCCATACTTGATTCCGGGGCTTGCAGCTGCTTCCTGGACTCTTCCTTTGCCATCCAACACCATATCCCGTTACGCCCGAGGGCTATTGGACTGTCTGTGCACTTGGCCGATGGGTCTGTTCTAAAGTCTGGACCAGTTACCCAAGAAACCTTGCCCATTGCCACCACTATCTCAGACATTCATCGAGAACTCCTGTGCCTGGACGTTATTGACTCTCCTCTATTCCCTATAATCCTGGGCATACCCTGGCTCCAGGCTCACAACCCTCAAATAAATTGGACTACCGGTGAGATCCGCTTCTGTTCTTCTTACTGCCTACAACGCTGCCTGAAAGTCATCGCATGTCCCCCCTCTTTGCTGTGCATGGACTCTGACACTGAAACTCGCCAATCCGTCCCTGAGGTGTACCATGAATTCCTGGATGTCTTTAGCAAAAAGGGGGCTGACACCCTTCCTCCACACAGGCGGTATGACTGCCCGATCGAGCTCCTCCCTGGGGCTGAAATCCCCTTCGGCAGAATTTTCCCTTTAACTGAACTGGAGCTGGAGAACTTGAAAACCTATGTCGACGATAATCTCAGGAAGGGGTTCATTCGCCCCTCCACCTCGCCAGCAGGAGCGGGAATCTTCTTCGTCGAAAAGAAGGACCATACTCTTCGCCCCTGCGTGGATTACCGCGCGCTTAACAAGGTGACGATCAAGAATCGGTATCCCCTTCCTCTAGTGCCAGAACTATTCCAAAGACTCGGAGCAGCCGTCATTTTCACAAAACTAGACCTGCGGGGGGCTTACAATTTGGTGCGCATCGGGGACGGCGACGAGTGGAAGACGGCGTTCCGCACCCGCTTCGGCCACTTCGAATATCTGGTGATGCCCTTCGGGCTCTGTAATGCCCCTGCCACATTTCAGCACTTTGTGAATGACATTTTCAAAGACTATCTCGACCTTTTTGTTGTAGTTTATCTCGATGACATCCTCATTTTTTCTTCCTCCATTGACAAACATCGGGAACACGTCAAAAACGTGCTCAAACGACTCCGAATTCACGGATTATACGCCAAGCCCGAGAAGTGTGAATTTGAACGCAAAAGCATACAGTTTCTGGGACTTATTATTTCCGTAAACGGCATCGAGATGGACCCACAAAAGGTTACGGCAATTCTTGACTGGCTGGCGCCCATGGATAAAAAGGGCGTGCAGCGTTTTGTAGGGTTCGCTAATTTCTACAGGAAGTTTATCAGGGGGTTCTCCAACATCATCTCCCCCATAACCAGCCTGACCAAACAGACTGTCCGGTTCCATTGGTCGCCCGAAGCCCAAGGAGCTTTCGAAGCCCTGAAAAAGTTGTTCACATCGGCATCTGTTCTTAAACACCCTGACCCCAGCCTGCCCTACATCCTGGAGGTGGACGCTTCAGAGACGGCTGTGGGAGCAGTCCTCTCCCAGAGACAAGGGCCGAAAGCTCTCCTGCACCCGGTTGCTTTCTTTTCCCGTAAACTATCTGACGCGGAAAAGAATTACGATGTGGGTGACCGAGAACTCTTAGCGATCAAGGCCGCACTGGAGGAGTGGCGTTACCTATTGGAAGGCGCAGCTCACCCCATCTTGATCTACACAGATCACAAGAACTTAGAGTACCTGAAAATAGCCAAGAGATTGAGACCACGACAGGCCAGATGGGCGCTTTTTTTTACAAGGTTCACATTCCACATAACATACAGGCCAGGATCTAAGAACGTCAAACCCAATGCCCTTTCTCGGATGTTCTGCGATACCGAAACTCCTGCTCCTCCGGACACTATCCTTTCCGCTGGGAATTTTCTGTTGTTACAAGACGATCTACTGTCTCGGATCAAGCAAGCCTCTGCAGGTATTTCCTCGTCCCCGGATACAGATTTACAACCTAGGGATGGTCTGTTGTGGCATGAGAACAGGATCTTTGTGCCAGAAGACTTACGGGTCAGTGTCTTGAGTCTCTGTCACGATCACAAACTGGCTGGTCATTTTGGGGTACAGAAGACCTCGGAACTTCTGCAACGCACGTTTTGGTGGCCCCGGCTTGTGAGGGACTGTAAAAGTTACGTGGAGTCGTGCACCACGTGCATTCGAAATAAGGGGAGCAGATCCAGAGCCTGGGGACTGTTGAAACCTTTGCCCGTTCCAGAGAGACCATGGAAGATGATCTCTATGGATTTTATCGTTGAGCTTCCTTCTTCTGAGGGTTTCACCACCATTTTTGTGACAGTGGACAGACTGTCTAAGATGGCACACTTTTTACCCATGAAGGGTACGCCCTCTGCACCTGAAACTGCCAAGATCTTTGTTAAAGAGATCGTGCGGCTCTGCGGCATCCCCGCAAATATTGTATCAGATCGTGGGGTGCAATTCACCTCCAGGTTTTCTTCTGCTTACCATCCGCAGTCAAATGGCCAAACCGAGAGAACAAACCAAACTTTGGAACAGTATCTACGCTGCTTCTCGTCGTTCTCTCAGGAAGATTGGGTCTCTCTACTACCACTGGCTGAATTTGCATACAATAACTCAATTCACTCTGCTACCAAACAATCTGCATTTTATGCAAACTATGGCTACCACCCGCTTTTCCTGCCTAATTGTGTCCCGGAATGTACGGTGCCCGCTGTCCAAGACACATTAAACTTCTTCAGCGCTAACAACAAGCTACTTCAAGAAACCATGGCAAAGACTCAGGAGCATAATAAGGAGGTCTTTGACAAGAAGCGGAGAGGAGAACTCAATCTAGAACCAGGAGACCTGGTGTGGTTGTCTACCGTTAACCTGAGACTTGCCTGCCCGTCCAGGAAATTGGGGCCTACGTTTTTGGGGCCGTTCCCAATCAAAAGAAGGATCAATAGTGTGGCCTATGAACTTGAATTGCCAGACTCATTTCGCATCCATCCGGTCTTTCATGTCACCCTCCTTAAGCCTGATGTCGCTAACCCCTTTCCGGGGTGAAGCACTGATCCACCCGAACCGGTCTTGGTCAACGGCGAGGAAGAATTTGAGATCGAGTCCATCCTAGACTGTAGACGGAGGCGCAATCAGGTTCAGTTCTTGGTGAAATGGAAGGGCTATGGCCCTGAGGAAAATTCGTGGGAACCTGAACGCAACATCCACGCTAAGAGATTGGTTCGGTCCTTCAAGAACTCTCATCCACTCAAGATGACTCGGTTGGGCATCCGGAGGCTGCCCATTGGAGGGGGGCAATGTCATAGACGTGGCCGGCCACTAGGTGGCGCTAACGGCGCAGTGGCGCGCACGGGCGCGCGCAATGGCGCACCAGCACGCACGGGCACGCGCAATGGCGCACCAGCACGCACGGGAGCGCGCGTTCGCGGCAGATCGACGGGCACGCGCAATAGCGGCAACGGCGCGCGGGCACGTACTGACGCCATTTTGGCACCAGTTCAGGCTATTTAATGGGGCTCATCCTATAGCCTCTTGCTGCTCGGTCTTCAGCGTTCCTGTTACCCTCCTGTTACCCATTACCTGATTGACTTCTGTTCCTGTGAACCCGGCTTGTCTCTGTTACTCCTGACCTCTGCCTGCCCTGACCTCTGGCTTGTCTGACGCTGCTCCTGCCTTACCCTTCAAGTTAGTCGCTGCCCGCCTGTTACCGATCCGGCCTGAACCACGACTCTGCTACTGCCTCCGCCTTGTACCTGATCTGCCCGCCTGTGTCCGACCCGGCCTGCCTGACCCTGTCTGTACCGGTACTACAGTACACCTCCCTCCTGCTGACTGTTTCCAGTTACCTGCACCACGCTCCTGCTACCTGCCACCTTGCGGCTTCCGGTTACCTGCACCAAGCTACAGCTGTCTGCTGTCCTGCTGTCCCAGCACTGTTGACATCTTCCTGGAGTCTATAGGAGACCTCCGCAGTTCCTGCACAGCATCCTTGCCAGGCGCTCGTGCGACTCTGTACCACGGCGCTCCCTGTCTACCCTACCAGGGGTTCTGGGGTCAGAGGAGCAAGAGAGGCCATCCCCTGCATGTCAGGCTCTGCCCTGTACCAGGTACGTGACAATATCTCTCCTTAGAGGTTGGCTGGACTGGAACCCCAAGCCCATGTGCTCCTCAGACTTAAATACGGGCACCCAACTTTCCTTGGGACACATCCCCTTCTAATTGGCCAGGTCTGTATCTGCATCCATGCTCTCATCTGCTAAGTTTCCTCCCAATGTCCAATATGCCTTCTTGTTATTGGATCAGGACGAAACATCAAGACAGCATGAGCCGCGCCAGAGCACACTGAGAAGACCTCACTAATCATTCACTGCTCTCTGTTAAGCAGACAGCACCTACATTTGCCTGTCCACTTCTCTGTTAAGCAGAAAAGCCAAAAACTCTAAGCACTCTCTAGCACCTACCTAGGAGGGTGCTACGTGTAATTTTCCTTTCCCGGTCCATCTTCATGGCAGCATACAGATAACCAGTCCTATCAGGTTGCGTGGGTGGAGTCACAACCCATTGTATGCTGCCATGAAGATGCATCAGGAAAGGAAAATTATGGAAAGGTGAGTATACAATTTTCCATTTACATAGCTGGGAAGCAGCATGTGAAAACATAATGAAGGAATTTCAATAAAGCTGCTGTAGCACTTTTCTGGAGTTAATTGCTCCAGAAAACATGTGCACCAAATTCTGGTATTTCTAAGTTGCACCACTTCTACATTGTAGTCTAAAACCAGTACCAAATTAAAAATAAAATACAGACAGTTTGTATCTTACAAAAGTGAAGCTAATTAAGACCGGCTTTGTTTTTGCATGCAGATTTTGCATTCTAAAAGTGGTGCAGCATGCACCAAATTCAAGTACCTGACAGGTACAAGGCAAGACACTTTCATAAAATCTCTCTGCACCAGTTTCTATGAGTTCCAGGGAATGTGGTGTGCATTTTTAAAGATGAAGCACTGCAATTTTACCCAACAACTAATGGGCAATGCAGTTTTTATCCACACTCAAAAATTCAATGATTTCTCAAAACAAAATTTCTTGCAGAGAACAGTGTTGACCCTGGCCAAACATTACTTACTTTGTGCTACCATCACATGGCAGTGAAATTGATTGATGGGTGTTGTTGGTACCCAAAGACCAGTGGCGTCACTAGGGTTGGTATCACCCGGTGCAAAAAAACATGGTGTCACTCCCCTCCACCAACTATAGTCTCCCCTCAGTACAAACCCCCTCCCTCAGTATAGACTCCCCTCCTGCAGTACAGACCGCCTGCCTCAGTACAGACCTCTATCCATCCATACAGACCCCTCTCCATCCATATTCATCAGTATAGACCCTCCTCCAACAGTATAGACCCCTCTCCATCAGTATAGACCCCCCCTCAGTATAGACACCCTTCCCGCAGTATAGACCCCCCTCCCTCAATACAGACCCCTCTCCATCAGTAAAGACCCCTCTCCATCAGTATAGACCCCCTCCATCAGTACAGACCCCACTTCATCAGTATAGACCCCTCTCCATCAGTATATACCCCCCAGTAAGTACACCCCCCCCCCCCCCCTTCCTCAGTACAGACCCCTATCCATCAGTATAAATACAAAAGAGAAGTTAGGAAAGAAACCAGCTTTCATAGTCCCTAATGTCCCTCCCAACCTGGCCTTTGCATCGGAGAAGGTTTCAGACGCTATCACACTCTTGTAAACTATTAGCCCATATTTCCGATAGACTGTCATTTCCCCATTTTCAATTTCTGTGCTGATTATTTGCCTGGTGCCTCAATCAATCATACCACTGACTTCCATGTGAACTGACCCTGGCTTGTTTATCGACTATGCCTCTGCCTGTCATCTGCATTGTTCATCCGCCATGTTTCTGCCTTTCACGTGAACTGACCCTGAACCATCGACTATGCCTCTGCCTACCTTCTATTTCTGCCTTTTACCTGCACTGACCTAAGCCTGTTGACCATGTTTTTACCTGCTCCTTGAACTGATCTTTCACCCTGCTACACAGGGGTCTCACATATGTGAGGGGCTCCAGAATAGTGTTCTGAGTTGAGAAAAACTGTTTTTGGTTTTCCCTTTGTTTTGTAATTTCCAGAACAGGGTCTGGAGTCCGAAGGCTTCAAAGCGATTTAGGTGGGAGAAGCCTCTACCCCTGTTCCCATTCTTCCCTGACCAAGGTCCTAAGCTTCATGGTCCTGTCTACCTGGACAAATACTTTGGCTGTGCTAGCAATATCTCTGCCTGCACTGACCCAGGACTTTTTATGGACCATTTGCCTGTTGCCTGGACCAATACTTTGGCTGTACTGACCATATAGCTGCCTTCTGCCTGTACTAACTATGAACAGTATTCCTGCCTCCTGCATGGACGATCCTTTTACTGCTGCTGACTACATCCCTGCCTGCTACCTGGACCAATGCTTTGGCTGTGCTGAGAATATATCTACCTGTACTCCTATGTACAGTATTCCTGCCTGCTGCCTGTTTTGCTGTCACTGTCCATGTTCCTGCCTGCTGCCTAGACCAAAGCTCTCCTCTGTGGTCCACTGCACTACTAAAACTGCAGGTAATATTTTGTTTACCCTTTGCTCAGCAGAATGTAATTTGATTTGTAATTGGTATGTACATGCTATGTGTTAGAAATATGAAGGGCCTTCAACAATGTGATAGGTTGGCAGGAATTTATGTGTGTAATCTATGCTCCTAGAACACCTGACGGAGCTACTTGGATGTTGGGCCTCTGTATGTGGCCAGGCTGTGTAAAAGTCTCACACAAGTGGTATCGTCATACTCAGGAGGAGAAGTAGAGTGTATTTTAGGGGGGATATGTTTGCTATATACTTGCTTTATGTTGGAAATATCTTATAAATGGATGTATTCCTTTTTTTTTGGCATTTTCCAAAAACTTCTGCAAAAAAATGAACCTTTCAAAAGACTCATTATGCCTCATAGATTATACCTTGGGGTGTTTGCTTTCCAAAATGGGATCATTTTGCCTGCGTTTCCATTGTCCTGGTGCTCCAGGTCCTTCAAAAATGTGATAGGTCGTCATCAAATTAGGTGTGTAATTTATGCTCTTAGAACTCCTGGAGGTGCTACTTGGATGTTGGGCCTCTGTATATGGCCAGGCTGTGTAAAAGTCTCACACATGTGGTATTGCTAAACTCAGGAGAAGTAGCAGAATGCATATTGGGATGTAATTGCAAGTATGCATGTGCTGTGTGAGAGAAATAACTTGTTAATGCATCAATTTTGTGTAAAAAAAATCGTAATTTTCGTACGAATTGTGGGAAAAAATTGCAACTTCAAAAAAACTCTTACTAAATGCCTTGAAATGTCTACTTTCAAAAAAGGGGTCATTTGGGGGGAATATGTACTTTCCTGGCTTGTTAATATCTATGAGATATTAACAAGACATCAGGTGTGATCAATTTTCAATGATTTGCACCATAGCTTGTAGACTTTATAGCTTTCAAACAGACTAAATAATATCCACTAATTTGGGTTATTTTTACCAAAGATATGTAGCAGTATAAATTTATAAAGGAAAATTACTTATTTGCAATATTTTAGCTTTTTTCGCTTATATTGCAAAAAATAAAAAAACGAGCAGTAATTAAATACCACCAAAATAAAGTTCTATTTGTGAGAAAAAAATTATAACAATTTTATTTGGGTACAGTGTAGCATGACCGAGTAATTGTCATTCAAAGTGTGAGATCACTGAAACCTGAAAATTGGTCTGGGCAGGAAGGGTGTATAAGTACCCTGTATTGAAGTGATCAAGGAGGATTGCCAACCAATAATGATCCTTATCCTCCTTATGGCTGACAGAGGACAGAATTAGAAATAGACTTGAAAAACGTAACTTAACATTAATAAGTCACCGGGACCAGATGGCTTGCACCCAAGGGTCTTTAAGGAACTCAGTCATGTAATTGCCAGACCATTGTTCCTAATTTTTAAGAAAAGTCTACTGACTGGAATAGTACCAGCTTATTGGAGAAAAGCCAATGTAGCACCAATATTTAAAAAAGGGCCAAGATACATCCCTGGGAATTACAGACCAGTTAGCCTAACATCAAGTGTATGCAAGCTCTTGAAAAGGAATGATACAAGACTATATACAAGATTTTATTAATGACATCGGAAAGGAAGGCCCGTAGACATGGTGTATCTGGATTTTGCAAAAGCATTTGATACAGTTCCCCATAAACTTTTAATGTACAAAGTAAGATCTGTTGGCATGGACCATGGGGTGAGTGCATGAATTTAAACCTGGCTACAAGGGCTAGTTCAGAGGGTGGTGATAAATGGGGAATACTCAGAGTGGGGTCCCCCAGGGTTCTGTCCTGGGACCAATCCTATTTAATTAATTCATAAACGACCTGGAGGATGGAATAAATAGCTCAATCTCTGCATTTGCAGACAATACTAAGCTAAGCAGGGCATTAACTTCTCTGCAGGATGTGGAAACTTTGCAAGAAGATCTGAACAAATTAATGGGGTGGGCAATGGGGTTTATGGTTAAAAAATGTAAAATAATGCATTTGGGTGGCAAAAATATGAATGCAATCTACTCACAAGGGGGAGATCCTCTGCTGGAATCTAGGATGAAAAAGGACCTAGGGGTCCTAGTAGATGATAGGCTCAGCAATGGCATGCAATGCCAAGCTGCTGCAAGCAAAGCAAACAGAATATTGAAATGCATTAATAAGGGGATTAAAGGGGTTGTAAAGGTTTGCTTTTTATTTTCTAAATAGGTTAATTTAAGCTAGTGCATTGTCGGTTCACTAATCTTTTCCTTCAATTTCCCTTATAAGTGTTTTATTTCCTTGTTTTCTTTGTCTGAATTTCTCACTTCCTGTTCCTCCTCAGTAAGGTGTTCAGTAAGCTGTTCTAAATGACTTTCCACTGCTCGGATGATGGTGGAAATCTTACTGAGGAGAAACAGGAAGTGATAAATTCAAACAAAGAAAAAAAAAACATTTAGAAGGAAAGTAGAAGGAAAAGGTAAGTGAACCAACAATGCACTAGCTTAAAGGAACCAATTTAGAGAATAAAAGACGAACCTTAAAGCGGGAGTTCACCCATTTAAAAAAAAAAAAAAAAATCTCCCCTTAGCTTCCTGCTCGTTCGGTCTAGGGGAATCGGCTATTTATATTAAAATATGAGCAGTACTTACCCGTTTTCGAGCTGCATCTTCTTCCGTCGCTTCCGGGTATGGGTCTTCGGGAGCGGGCGTTCCTTCTTGATTGACAGTCTTCCGAGAGGCTTCCGACGGTCGCATCCATCGCGTCACTCGTAGCCGAAAGAAGCCGAACGTCGGTGCGGCTCTATACTGCGCCTGCGCACCGACGTTCGGCTTCTTTCGGAAAATCGTGACGCGATGGATGCGACCGTCGGAAGCCTCTCGGAAGCCTGTCAATCAAGAAGGAACGCCCATTCCCGAAGCCCATACCCGGAAGCGACGGAGAGGATGCGTCTCGTAAACGGGTAAGTACTGCACATATTTTAAAATAAATAGCCGATTCCCCTAGTAATAACGAGCAGGAATCTAAGGGGGAAAAGTGCCCTCTAAGGGTGAACCCCCGCTTTAACAACCCCTTTAACTCCAGAGATAAAACAATAACTCCCCCACTCTACAAGACTATGGTGGCACATGGAGTATGCTATCCAGCTCCGGGCACCAGTCTCCAGGAAGGATGTGCTGGAACTGGAGAGAGTCCAGAGAAAGGCAACAAAATTAATAAAGGGACTGGAGGACCTTAGTTATGAGGAAAGGTTACAAGCATTGAACTTATTCACTCTGGAGAAGAGACGCTTGAGAGGGGATATGATTTCAATGTACAAATTAAGCAAAAAAGGGTACCACGCTAATGATAAACTATAAGCTGCAACTGGACAGTGAGATACACAGCAAACAGAAATATACAAAGAATAAAGCTGCGCTCTAACAAATCCCAACAAACAAATTGGGAATATTGACATGTGATAAATTGAACCAACACATAGAATTAGTGAAATAAAGTGACTTGTAACTAATGAAAACCAGAATCAATTGAGCAATCACCATAAATGACATACGTATAATGACATGATAGCATAGGTAAATTTAAACAATGTAGATGAGAAAGTCCATGTATAATAAGTGAATATAATAGCCAATATGGATAGAAACAGTTCGTAAGTAGTGAGTTGAGTGAGGAGATGACATTCCCCAAAACACCAAATGGTAATCAAAGTGATGAATTGTTCACCAAACGTAAATTGATATGTGCACCTCCACTGTACAAAGTATGAGCTTACCAGAAGCAAGCTAATTTAAGCCTGCAGCTATAACCCAGTCGGGGTCCTGTGACCAGGAGATAACAGCAACCCGCCAGATGATCCAGGGGAATAGACCACAGCAAAATCACCAGGGGGATATCCCAATTCAATTGTTATCAAGGCTCAGACAGATCGATGGATTACCCAAAAGTAAGAAGGAGCTGGGATATGGGTGGACTGACCTTGCACTTGAGACACCGCCCTCTGTTTTATTAAAAAAGAATGCACTTAAATGTTAAAAAACTTCACAGGGTACAAAAGCGAAAAGTTGAAACGGCAAACAAGTATGCACCCATCCACAAATAAGGGGGTTCTGCGCCAGGGGACCTGTATCAATGCAAAAAAAGTTTTAAAAACTGACGTTTTTTCTGGAGCAGTGATTTTAATGATGCTTAAAGTGAAAAAAAGTGAAATATTCCTTTAAATATCGTACCTGTTGGGTGTCTATAGTATGCCTGTGAAGTGGCACATGTTTCCTGTGTTTAGAACTGTCCCGGCACAAAATTAAATTTCTATAGGAAAAAAAGTCATTTAAAACTGCTTGCGGTTAATGTAATGTCTGGTCCCTGCAATATGGATGAAAATCATTGAGAAAAATTGCATGGGTCCCCCCCTCTCCCTCCCAGGTCATTACCAACCCCTTTGGGTCTTGTATGGATATTAAGGGGAACCCTGCACCCAAATTAAAAAAAGGAAAGGTGTGGGGCCCCCAGGCCCTATATACCCTGAACAGCAGTATACAGGTGGTACAAACAAGACAGGGACCTTAGGTTTGTTGTTAAGTAGAATCTGTTTGTAATTTTCAACTGGTACATTTTTAAAGTGTAGCTCCAGCCAAAAAAATCTATTTTTAAGCTTTTTGGAAAACATAGGGAAGGGTTATCACCCCTATAACATTTGTTTTGCTGTCTGTGCACCTGTTCTGAAGATTTCACCTTACTTTCTGTCCCAATGACAATTTTTGGGGGAACATTTTGTTTTTTTGTGAAACAAGGATTGGTGATAAAGCATCAGTGGAGAGGAGACACCTTTTTCCCATTTTAACTCTTACAGGAAAGAATTTCCCTTCCTAGGGGTAGATTTCCTCTCACTTCCTGTTGTCTCCTTCCGTTTGCAAGTAGGAGTCGTTTGTAAGTTTGATGTTTGAAAGTAGGGGCCTGCCCTATATACTCTGCAGAAATTTGGGCCTTAGGTGTTGGTGTTGGCCAACAACATGTAAGCACTCACAGTTAGTCTTGGTGGGTGCTGGAACGCCCTGCTGTGAACTATTATATCAAGAATTGTAATTACATGCCATTGTTGAACAGTGGTAAAAAAATTGGGTCTTTTGTGGTGGTGGTGGTGCTGGTGCCACAACACTGTAAGTCCTCACAGTTACTCTTGGTGGGCGCTGGAATGGGTCCTGCTGTGAAATATTATAAAGAATTGTAATTACATGCTCCTGTTGAACAGGGGCAGAAAAATTGGGCCTTAGACACTGGTGCCACAACACAGCAACCCCTCGCAGATACTGTAGTTGGAGCGCAGGAATGAGCCCTGCTGCAAAGTATTGCATCAAAAATTGTAATTACATGCCCCTGTTAAGCAGGGGCTAAAAAATTGGGCCTTAGCCACTGGTGGCGGTGCCCAGAACCAAAAACATTCTTACAAGCTATCAGCATGATCATTGAGGAGGAAGAGGATAGTCACTCAGCATAACAGGATAGTCACTCAGCATCAGCATAGGCAGTCTTGAAGGGATCTGACATTTCAAAAAAAATTATTCGGTTACATCAGCATCAGGTGCTTGGTAGCTGGTGGTGATCCAAGCCTGATTAATTTTTACGAAGGTCAGTCGATCGACCGAGTCAGTGGACAGGCGCACCCTGTGATCGGTTACAAATCCTCCAGCAGCACTGAATGTGCGTTCCGAAAGAACGCTGGATGCAGAACAGGCCAGTAGCTCAATTGCATACTGTGCAAGCTCTGGCCAGTGATCCATCCTCAAGACCCAGTAAGCCAGAGGATTTTCTGTGGGAAAGGTGTCCAAGTCTGATCTTGCCCCCAGGTATTCCCGCACCATGTAAAACAGACGCTGGCGATGGTTGCTGGAATCGATCATACCTTGGGGCTTCAGACTAAAACATTGTCTGAACGCATTGCTCAGATGGCCACCTTCTCCACCGCTCCTTCTTTGACTGACCGAAGCATCAGCAACGTGTTGTCCAAGACCGGGATTTTGTAACCTTCCAGTCTCTGGGAACGCATTGCACAGACCTTTCTGCAAGGCCTCCCGAAGATATTTCATCCTCTGCTCCCTCTGTGACGGCAAGATAAGGTCCGCAACCTTACCCTTGTAATGTGGATCAAGGAGGGTTGACGTTGGTGTACCGATAGCAGATTGCCCGCAAGTACTTGGCTGTGACACACCTAATTCTACACCTTCATTCCTTTCAGTGCAGGTTTCAGAGAGGACTGAAGGTAAAGTGAGGTTGGAGATCTCACCTAATGAGGAGCAAGGAGAGGTCCGCTTTGTTCTTAGGTGTGGGTCTTTTAGGTACACTTGCAAAACGAACTGCATGGCAGGTCGACATATGTCTGGTCAAGCATGTGGTGCCCAAGCGGGTGATGTGTTGGCCAGGCGAGATACACTTGAGACATATGTTGCAAATAGCAGCGGTGCGATCTAATGCACTCGTCTCAAAAAAGGCCCACACCAAAGAACTTTTGGAATAACGCAGAGAGACAGCAGCGCCCTGTACATGTGGAGCTCTGCTGTGTGATGCAGTCGGTGTGCTGCCCTTAAGCTGGCCTCTGGAGGGCATCCTGCCTCATTGGAGATGTGCCTCCTCCTCCTACTCTCTCCTATCAGGCACCCACGTGGAGTCAGTGACCTCATCATCCCCTCCCTCCTCATCACTGTAGCAAACTTGGCAGTATGCTGCAGCTGGGGGAACATGACTGCCAGATTGCTGTCCATCTTGGGCACCCCCTCTCTTTGGGCTCACGTTACTGCCTTACTCTAGCTGGGTACCTTCATCGGAGCCTTCAAAACGCTGCGCATCCTCCTGCAGCATGTACTCAACACTGTGGTCAAACAGTTCGGGGGAGTCCTCAGGAGGACATGGTGGGGCTAGGGAAGGAGTGACTGATGCCATTGAGCAGAGGGAAGAGGCCGTGTTGCCAGACAGAGTACCCTGAGCCTGTGTGAGAGAGGATGAGGAGGATGAAGACGGCTTGGTCATCCACTCTACCAAGTCTTCGGCATGTTGGGGCTCAACACGGCCAGCTGCTGAAAAAGAAGGATGAGCCATGTGCTGATGAGGATTCACCGTGTCCACGACCAGCACTGTTGCCTCTAGACATAGAGCCTGCTTGCCCTCTTTTATCGGCTCGTGACTCTCTGCCTCTCCTTGTTGTCCTTCCAGACATACTAATGGCCTGCAGGGAGATGTAGCTGCAAAATACTGACAATACTTGCAGATTCCTGCCTGTGGTATTAGTATGAGAATACCAGCAATTGTAGTCAGGTAGCTTTAGGTGCACACTGTGCAGAGGACACAGTACACTAACTGACAATACTTGCAGATCCCTGCCTGCGGTATTAGTATGAGAACACCAGCAATTGTAGTCGGGTAAGCTTTAGGTGCACACTGTGCAGAGGACACAGTACACCAAGTAAAAATACTTTCAGATCCCGGCCTGTGGTATTAGTATGAGAACACCAGCAATTGTAGTCGGGTAAGCTTTAGGTGCACACTGTGCAAAGACACAGTACACTAACTGACAATACTTGCAGATCCCTGCCTGTGGTATTAATATGAGAACACCAGCAATTGTAGTCAGGTAGCTTGGCCACTTTCCCGGGACATTTAAGAACCACTCTATCGCTGAAAATGTACCGGCCAGGGCTCCAGTCTCTCAAACAATCTTCGAACCGTCGGCTAACACAAATGAATGCCCACTCTGTATTGCGGTCAGTCTTTGGTACATTCAAGCGTTCCTAAATTGCATCCTTGTACCAGTCCTCTCGCTTTTGCTCAATCACGGACATGAGGGCTGGTGGCACATAAGGATATTCCCACCCGTAATCAGTGGCCACCTTTCTTATAAAAATGCGCTGTAGACGGGCCAGTTTCGGCAGGGTATGGGGGTCTCCACGGCATTGTAGTACAATAGCGTCAGGAGCTCTCTTCAGTACAGGCAGAAGAGCAGGCATAGGGTCAGCGACACTTGGCACTCCGACTCCCCATGTTAACTGGGGAAGCCCTGCAAGTGGTGCGGCATGGCCAGAGCGCTTCTTGCGTCTACGGGACTTGTTGGCTCGGGAGCTTTTACCCCACTGCGACTCGGAAAACTCTGGTTCGAACCATCGATCATCCCCATCATCAGACAAAGAGTCCAAGTCCAATGTATCACACTCCTCTGCAGGCAGGCATGTGCGCCCTTCAACAAAGATGTTGGCTGTATCACTCTTGCTCACAGGCAGGCCTCGACCACAGCCGTGGGAAGCCTGTGCGGGGCCCATCTTGGCGATAGCGTGCCACACTGAGACCACATTGGTTGGTGTTGTCTCCGATATGGCATCTGCTTCCACACTAGGCACACACTCTTTTTCATCCACATCGCTTACCTCCGGTGATATGGTTGGGGTAGCGCCTGAAATCACCACCTCCGGATCAGCGACTACGTTCCCCTGGGTCCGCATTCGAATTCCGGTATCTGTCAGGGGGACTCCAGCAGCAGCAGACATCGCGTTGACTCCAGGCACAGACATCGGGGTCGCAGCTTTCCAAATGGCGTTGATGGCACAGACATGTTCGCACGACCTTCTCTCGTGTCTGCGTCTCACGCAGGGGTGGGTGACTCCTCCCACCTGAGTTATTTTCTTCACATGTGGCAGGCGCACATGGCTTCGCCCAGCTTCAATTGCAACGTTAACTCCTTCCTCACCAGGCACATTTTAACACACGACAATTCCTTCAATCAATTGTAGATTAAACTTCTGAATTCGGGTATTTTGAGGTAACAGCCAATCCCGGACGAGCCTCCACATGTAGCATTACCCATAGTGGAGCTGCTGGATTTTTGGGCGGCATATTACCTCATGGCTCCTCCGAATTCCTAGGGGTGAGTGATGCGTATTGCATATAGTAGAAGTAAAGGAATGTCCACGACAGGTGCTCTTTGCTGTGCTCTTTATTACCCAGCCGGGTAAAAACAGTAAACTTGTGGTGAGGAAAGTAAAGTTGAAGAAGAAGAGACAATAGCAGATTCAGGCATGATAATAGGGAAACAGTCCTGCTCCCAAGCGCAACACTTCTCTGCGCCACTTCTAGGCCCACTCCTGCCAGAGTGGGCCTAGTGTATCCGGACAGGCCTCTCTCACTGACCTGGCAGCCAGAGTATCACTTGGACAATTGTAGGATAAAGTCTCTGCCACAGACCCTCCTTGGTGAACTTGAACTTGAGGAAATAGTCTCTGCCACAGACCTCCCTCAGTGAGCCTCAGAAAGACACCTCTGCCACAGGCCCTCTCTGGATTGAATTCTTGTAGATATCCCTCCTTGGATAAGTTACGCCTGGATCTCCTTCAACTTGTCGCCCAGGTACCAACTGACAGGTGATCAATCCCTCAGTGTGCGGCTACCTTGATCCCCGGTGGTTTGTCCAGGCCCTCTTGGACCGCCAGCCTCTCAATGGCGCTCCTCAGATTGACTCCCCACCGAACAGCAGTACAGCTTGGGATCTTCAAAAGTGGGAACCCAGTCACTCACTCGGTCCCCATCGCTGTTCAGATGCTCCAGGCCAGCATGGTCCTGGAACCAGGAACACCGCGTGGCACGCACGCCCCGGCCAGGTAGGCCATAACGCCGGGGCGCCGTGATGTGGTCACCCTAAAGGTGGGTGCCACACTGAACGAAGAAGACCCAGAACCAATGGCATCTTTACCATAAATACCCCTCCCCAGCATGCACAGCGAGGACAAACCCTCACTATTGGCTGCTGGGAAAGAGCACCCAAACCTTGACTCCACTGCTGCCATCTGCAGCACCGGGGCTGGAAGAACACCCCAGTACAACAGAATAGCCTACAGCACAGCCAAGCTAAGAGAGAGACCCTGTTTTGCTCTTAACAATCTGGATCAGAGTTTAACTACACTCTGATCTAACCTTAAATTTAACTAGCACCGGTACCATAAAGTACACAGGCGCTACATATATATGTCACGATACTGTGAAGGCAAAGAGGAAGGCGGGGAAATGAAAAAGGAGGGACAGACAAAAGAAGACTAATCATAATAATGGAAAACATCCCATTCAAAATTCATCCCCGCTGGTATTCTGGTATGTAACATGAATATCCAGTAAACCTCTCGCCTGCACAGAATCCTGAACCTGTTACCGCCTCTAATGGGAGTATGGATCTTCTCAATACCCTGGATGGAGAGACTAGAGGTGTCCTTGGAATGTATGACATTCCAGTGTCTGGCCACATTTGTGTTTTTGTCTATGTCGTTGAGATGATCATACAATCTATCTCTCAATCTGCGGATGGTCCGCCCCACATATTGGAGGTGGCATGAATCGCAGTTGATGACATAGACAATATACTTGGTGTTACAATTAATGAAATGTTGGATATCAAAAGATTTGTTGGTAGACCCGGAATGAACTAGCTGGCCCGTTTTAATGTGTTTGCAGTAATTGCAGTTTTTTGGGCCGCATTTAAATGTGCCTCTAAAATTAAGCCAATTGGAGTTCTGGGTCCTACTTTGGAATAAGCTGGGAAACAATCGACCCCCCAAGGTAGGAGCTCTTCGTGACACTGATTTGATACCTTTGGACAGGATGTCTTGATAGATGGAATCGTTTAAAAGAATGGGTAGGTATTTAGTTACAGTGTGTCTGATCTTGGGTTCCCACCTGGAGCGGCTACTCCCTTTTCCACTTTCTAAGCTACTTGAAACTTTCCCTACTTTTGCTATTGCAGAATAGTTGCAAAATGGAAGGTGATTGAGTTCCTGGAGCAACGCGATACACACACCTTGTACTCACTGAAATACAAATATAGACAACAACACTGACTTCACACACGCTATATACTTATTTCCTATATCAATATAAACTGTGACCAGATCTAATACTATGTACGACAATGTATTGTAATTCAATTTCTGTACTGTACCCTTCATTTCTATGTTGTTGTGGTGTTGTCCCTGTGGGACCTCTTTCTCAGTACAAATAATATATAAAAATAAAAAAAGAAAGTATGTAGAAAAATAAAAAAAATGAATAAATAAATGTACTGCTTATCAACATCAAATGTACAGTATTAAAGACAAACAATGGTTAAAATACATATTTTTGGGAGAGTGGTCCTTTAAACCCTGCAGTAGTTAAACAAAAGGGCTTTCCTTGTTTATGCTCTATATGTTCAAAGGATTCCTCTTTCTTATTCACTCTTGTCTGATTGTACATCAGCATTCTCTCCCTTCCTCTTAGTCCTACCCTGAGAACAGCCAGCCCCTAACATAGAAGAATACAGTGCAGAACGGGTGTCCGTCTCCTTATTTGGGCAGATGGAGTCATATCTTGACAGTGTTTTTTCCCTTTCTCAGGAACATGCATGGGAAGCCCCCAGCTACAAGCTGTGTGACTGGGAATCATCTGCTCCCCACAAGGGAGTAGGATTTCAGCACCATTCCAGATGTAGAGGTTAGATGTTAGATACTGTAAAATCACATTTACCAGAAATAATAAAACATACAACTGAGGTAGGCAATTTCTCTAGAACTACAAATCCCAGCAATCTGCTAAGCACAACTGGAGATTGCATAGGTTGCCTAGGTTGCATAAACTGCAGCTAACAATATTGTTATTCTGAATCATTTATATTTGTAAAAAAATAAGCACAAGGAATAATGATGATATTCTATTTTCTCCAACCAATAGCATGGTCCAGTTTTGTTTCACATTTCCTTAGGCTTAGGCTGCTTTGCGCTGCAACACTTTGCAGATTGCTTTTTGTCTTAATTATATTGTTTTATATTAATAGATGCTGAAAATGTAAAAATAATAATTAATATTACACAACATTGATCTCAGTTTAATGCTTAATATTTAAACAGCTATTATTTTTATTTAGTAGCTGAAACTAGGAAATTAATTGATGGAGATGAACAAAGTATTTTTTTGTTTAAATAAGTTTGATGCTGCATATATGTGAAAAGTATTTCTCTGTTAGCTAAAGGGTTACTGCCTAATCTTGTACTAGGTGCTTCGTTCAGCCTGCACCTACAATACATGAATTCTCAGCCCCTCCTTCCAGATGTTCTCCATCCCTCCCACTGTGGAGATGGCTTCGTCTATATAGAGGGACTGGATACTGAAGGGGAATTTGGACTGTCCCAGCTGTGAGCTGCACAGGTTCCAGTCTCTGCCTTCAATTCAACCTCTGCTCAAGTAATTGGATATAAGTAAGTAGTCACTTGAAACATTTTATCAGATGCCAGACAGAGAGAATATATATATATATATATATATATATAATATATATATATATATATATATATATATATATATATATATATATATGTTTTTTTTTATTACGGCAACTTCAACATTATATATATATATATATATATATATATATATATATATATAAACATATATATATGAATATATACAATATATATATATATATATAAACATATATATATATGAATATATACATATATACAATATATATATATTTACACATATATATATATCATTGTATATATATATTTATTGCTCAATTATGATTTGGTGCTTCAGGTGTAGGTCAGCAAGGTGAAAAATGTAAAACACTATAACTAGTTAATGTTAATCATGTAACCAACATTAGACAGTGCTAATGAATTTTAATTGTGGAGTCATGTCATTTACTGTATATGGTTATGCAGGTGAACTGCATTCAGGATGCCAAATAGGTGGGGGTGTGTATGTGCTGACAAAGCAAACTGTAAAAGAGGTATGCTACTTGATGATATACATTTTCATTTTAAGCATATTTTAAATGCAAAGCAAATGGAACATCACCCTTTTGCTTTTAAAAGCATTCTGTTAACCTTTTCAGAGCCAAAAGCTTTGCATGACTTATTTAAACATCCCTACATGGTTTATAATTGTCAACCAGAAGAGTGAACATGTGTGTGAAGGTATTTGGCAGAGCTGATGATTTAAGTCCTTGTCGGAAGTTTTGATTGTGTATTGCACTTTCTTCACATTTTCCCTAAAAGGTATTTGTTATGAATTAGTTCTAGTGTCTTAAGGGTAACATGACCTTATATGGTGCCATGCACCAATATCAGCAGAGGAGCACATTAGGCATCTTGTTCTTGGCGTCATTTCTAAAATTTCCCAAATAAGTTTACAGACTTATTTCACATACTAAATCAAGTCTGATTAAACAAAAACATGCAGATCTGATGTAGCTCTGTTGCAAAGCTCATCTAATTCATGTATTCACATACATCAGATATAGTTTGTATCTAAACATTAAAAGAATTCAAAGTCAATAATAGAATGAGCATACATTTTCTGAGAATCTTGGCTTGATTATTAATACATCTTAGCATAGGTTTTGAAAACATGAAGAGCTGTAATGTACAGGCACACACAATAAGTCAATACAGGACTCATTAGGACTAATGAAGGGTAACTAAAGATTAGGAGGTGTAATTATATATATATATATATATATATATATATATATATATATATATATATATATATATATATATTTTCCAATTGTAAGGTTGTTTAACTGACCTTTAGGGATGAGGCTTGGGTTTGCTACTACCATTGGTCCAAGACAAATCCTGCAGGTAGAAGATTCTGAGTAGATTTATGTGCAGATTTGCCTGGGAGAACTTTTTTTTCCTTTTTTTTTACCATAATGCAGTGAACTATGGCCAGCAGGCTTTGAAAGTAGGAAAAGCTTAGGGAAAGATGGAAAACTAAAATTAGAATTAGTTGGTAAAATAAAAGAGACAACAAAGCGGTTGGTAGCCCAATGAGCTAGCAATCATCATGAGTTGCTACCTCATTTGGCTACCAACCGCTTTGCTGATTGCTAGCTCATTTGGCTACCAACCAATCGCTTTGCTTGATTGCTGGCTCATTGGGCTACCAACCAATTGCTTTGCTTGATTGCTAGCTCATTGGGCTACCAACTGCTTTCCTGTCTCTTTTTTATCTGTTTTACTTTTTTTCTTCAAGGTTTCCTTGCAGTGGGTGGGCTTTTTTTTAGCAAATTATATTTTTGAGGCTTCCATTTGTTATGTGTGGTTTTCAAAAAAGCTATTTTAATCCAATAGGTCTTTTTATTTATTTGCTCAACGCAGAGATAGGTTTCTTTTTTGCTCAGTGCAGAGATTTCACTTGTTACTGGCTATCTATTCTTGAAACTGCTTTTTGTTCGTGGTATGCCACTGCATTGTTTGAAAGAAGAAAAAAAATAAGTGCAAGAACATTGTGCGCCTAAACCACCTCACATCATATCACTCACATTCCCCGCACTCCCTATCCTCATAGATAAAATAAAAGTTAGGCATATGCCAGTTAGGCCTATACTCCCTAAATACACCAGTCCTACTGCTGGCCAATTCAAAACTTCTGTATTTTCTGCAGTATCCTAGTTCTTATAGTAAAACCCCAGCTTGTGCTCTTTGCCCCTGCTAGCTTAGGCTTGCTCATTAAAATGTTCCTGCTGGTGGCCAATTTTGCACTACTGCTATCTTGTAGGAAAACACCTGCCTGCAGTCCTAGTCTCCAGTAAATTTTGAATATCTGAAACCCTCAAAACATTGCATATTTTCTGAAATCAGAAACCTTTTTTATTACACATTATTGTACAGGAATTCTTCTGCAACCCAAATTTTTCTGTTTAAGGCTTCACCTGAGACCGTGGGGTTGATTTACAAAAGGCTGTTCACTTTGCAAGGGAATTTGTCACAGAGCTTAGTGAATGTGGTAAAGCTTCATTTGCAAAGATACAGCATTTTTACTTGCATGTGATTGGATACTGGAAGTCACTAAAGCTTTACTTCATTCACTAAGCCCTGAGGCAAATTCCATTGCAAAATGCATATGCACATGAACGCACACAGATAGTGCATACATACTGATTACCCTAATAACAATTGTGCAACACATGTTGGGTATCACTGCACATGCCAGAATTAGATAAATACCGTATTTATTGGTGTATAACACAAACGTTTTTACCCTGAAAATAGAGGGTAAACTGTACCTGCGTGTTATACGCAAGGGTCTGTGGAGAGTTTTTTTTCCTGAAACGTTCCTCTTAAAGTTAGGGTGCGTGTTATATGCCTGTGCGTGTTATACGCCGATAAATACGTTAATTCTAGGGCCATCATTTATGGTTAAAGCGATTGGAAAGATATATTTAAAAAAAATATTAAGCATGTCATACTGCTGTATGCAATGGCTTTGTACAGAGCGTCCCCAATCTGCCTCTTCTGTGGTTCCCCTGCCAGCGCTCTTCCCACCTTCCAAGTGCTCCATAGCAAGCTGCTTGCTATGGGGCACCCATGTGGGTTTGATCCTGAACCCGGGACTGTGTGTCCATTGACATACACAGCACATATCAGCCCCCCCCCCCCACAGGCTGTGATTTACAGCAGTAAGAACCTATGGCTTCCACTGCTGCCTCCATGTCCAGTGAGGAGAGAAAGCACAGAGAGAGCCACTGTTCTTGGGCACAGCACTGGATCAAGATCGAACCCAGACAAGTATTTAGGGGGGCTGGGGAGGAGGTGAGGAAGTTTTTTACCTTTATGCACAGAATGTATTATGCCGCGTACACACGATCGGTCAAATCGATGAGAGCGGTCTGATGGACCGTTTTCATTGGTTAACCGATGAAGCTGACTGATGGTCAGTCATGCCTACACACCATCGGTTAAAAAAACGATTTTGTCAGAACCCGGTGACGTAAAACACAACGACGTGCTGAAAAAAACAAAGTTCAATGCTTCCAAGCATGCGTCAACTTGATTCTGAGCATGCTTGGATTTTTAACCGATGGACGTGCCTACAAACGATCATTTTTTTTTCTATCGGTTAGGTATCCATCGGTTAAATTTAAAACAAGATTGCTTTTTTTTAACCTATGGATAATTAACCGATGGGGCCCACACACGATCAGTTTGGTCCGATGAAAACGGTCCATCAGACCGTTCTCATCGGTTTGACCGATCGTGTGTACGCGGCATTAATGTACAAAACACTGCCGCTTTAAGTCTAAGTTAATGACCTTTCAGGGAGATTTTGGAGCTTTTAATGTGTTTGTAGCCACTAAAAGTAGTTTTTACTGAAAATATAGATTTAATACAAAAAGGGTTTCTGCTTTCAGAAAATATATCATGCTTAGAGAGCTTTATGTATTCTCCAGACCTAAAATGTGCATTTTAATGTGTGCAAAAAACCCCCCAAAAAAAACAGCTCAGGCAGCAAAAGGGTTAAGGTATTCCCTAAGCAAATTATGCAAAGGATCGATGTGTTTTTCAGTGTTTCCCTTAAAGATGTATAAAAAAGACCCAAACTTCGCACTGTACAGTATTTTTTTCTCATGCCTTTTTAAACTTTTAAAATTTGCCTATTAATTTGCCTTTTTTAATTTGCCTATTAACGTGCTAATAATTATCAGAATTTTATACCAAGATTCACACTCTCCCAGTAGACTTCAGTGGGATCTGCGTCTAGGTTCAAGTTTGCCATATTTTGCATACGTTTCATTAAAAACCTTGGTGAAAGGATCCGGACCAGATTCTCCCATCACTATAGATGTTATATTGTGGATTAAAGAATACTTTTTTGATCTTTCCTTTAAATAACTAGTCTAAATTAGATTTAAAAATAGTATTGCTATATAGTATGTAAGTCTGCAAACTATTAGGCCTCTTGCACACTACAGCTTGAAAAAGCTCAGTACAGCTTTTTTTGTACTATGCTAAAATACAGCCCAATAATTCTAATGTGTCTATGCACACAGGCGCGTAAACAAGTGCTGTGTATTCTTCAGTATTCTTGAGTTGAAAAAAAATAGAGCTTTTTCGTTCAGTAATGTACACCTCATGCATGCAAATGCGCACAAATGTGCGCAAATGCTCATTTACATATTGTGCAGAAAGAGAAGGCGAGAATAAATTTGCATGCATTTGCGTGAAAATGCGCAAACGCATATACATGAAAATGCGCCTAAATACAGGCAAATACATAAAAAAAAAAAAACCTTCTGAAAAAGTAGATGCTCAAACAGGAGTACCATGTTCAAGAGGCCTTACACAGAGACCAGGACCCAGCTGTCAAACTCTGGCAATGCAGCCATGGTGGGTCAAGAAGACTAGATTGTACAAGATACATCTATTTGGTGGCTGCTTGAATTGACCAGTGTGCATGACCTTTGAGCAGCATGCAGCATATCACTAATCAGTTTATTCACTAGTTTGCTTTGCTATTCCTTTTTTTAATAGGTGTTTATTTAAGATGTTTTCAGTCATGTAAAAAAAGCAATACATTTAACATCACAATATGACCATTGATGAAAATGCTACACAGAGCCCAGATAAACATAGTCAGCATATACCAGGTACATGCAGTCAGGGGAGCCAAGTGAGGCAGAGCCATGAACATAAAGAAATAAAATAAATCAAAACTATTGAGCTTTGATTGTCGTAGCTCGGCGACCCGGGGACTTCTTGTCAGAGGCACTGAGCTCAATGAACAGCTTGGAGTCTTGGACCAATGGTAAAGCACCATTGGTCCAAGCTGTCCAATAAAAATGCTGCAGTGGAGACTCTCCTCTCACTGCAGTGTCCTAGAAGGGGGCATGTGTCTAAAAGACACATGCTTCCTTCCAGCCCAGCCCTCTTAACTACAAGGAAAAAATAGTTTTAAGGGTATAAAGTTTACCCATAATCCCATGTTTTTTCACACAGTTAAGAGGGAGAATATGCTGCTGCTGAAAAGGTACTTTTTTAATCAAGCTAAATAATATATTATTATTCTATATGTTATAACATAATAATTTATTATTTATCCATTTACTGTGAAATTGCTGGTTTAAAGTTAAAACTTCAAACTTTAGTAATTTGCCCGATAAGCCACCTGCTTAAGTACAGTTTTTCACAATATAGTAAATTACCTTAAAGGAGTAAAGTCTCATGGTTTTTCACCTTAATGCATTTCTGTGCATTAGGGTGAAAAATATTCTGTGCTGCAGAAGCCCCCCTGAACCCCCCCTTTTTCTTACCTGGACCTGCTTGTTCCAGCGACGAGAACGAGCCCAGCAGCTGTCTTAGGTCCTCAATGGACAGATTGATAGCAGAAAGAGCCATTGGCTCCCACTGCTGTCAATCAAATCCAGTGACACAGGAGCTGGGGGCAGGGCCGAGTCCTGCTGTCTGTGTCAACTGGCGCAGCAGCAGGAGAGCACCCGCATGAGTGCCCCCATGGAAAACAGCTCTCTGTGGGGGCACTCAATGAAGAGGAGGGGCCAGGAGCGCCGCCGGGGGACCCCAGAAAAGGTGGATCGGGGCCGCTCTGTGAAAAACCCTTGCACAGAGCAGATAAGTATAATATGTTTTGTGCTTGTTTTTTAAAAATGAACCTTTACAATCACTTTAAAAACAATATATAATAATTATGTGTATATTACTTACTTACGGTAATTAACCACTTCCTGCCCAGGCCATTTCCGACACTTCTCTCCTACATGTAAAAAATCATCCTTTTCGTTTGCTAGAAAACTACTCAGAGCCCACAAACTTAATATATATATTTTTTAGCAGACATTCTAAGGAATAAAATGCTGGTCGTTGCAACTTTTTATGTCACACAGTATTTGCACAGCAATTTTTCAAACGCATTTTTTGGGGAAAAAAAACAGTTTCATGAATAAAAAAAATATATATATATTTTTTTTCAGCATCAACAAAAAGGGCAAACGGAAAAACATCTTAAAGGGACAGCGTTTGTAAAAAAAAATGTTAAATGAGAATAACTAGTAGAACTAGTAGGACTGCAATTGCCTACATGATGAGAATTGAATACGTAACTTGCGTATATGTAAGCTGTGTGTATCTGGCTCTGATACTAGCCAGTGCCTCACCAGCCACTGACCTCACCGCATGTCCCTGGCATATTCGGTACATGGTAACGTACAGGTTTTGTAAGAAGACTCACTCACAGAAGCATACAAAGCCACTGCTCTCCTTTCTTCCCAGAACAAGACATATACATCCATCAGCAGTACAGTAGTAGTGAAATATTAAGATTTACCAGGGAGAGCAATTGCTATTTAACAGATGGTTTCTAAAGAAACCAAATAAGTCTTTCATGGATTTCCTGATTGCCACTTATATATACAGTATATATATATAAAAAAAATCCTGTAGGTAGCCATTGTTAAATTGGTGTTTTCTACATATTGTTAAGAGAGTTGCTCTTTAACTGGAAAAAACCTGTTCAACAAGCTGGGCTTGAGGTTTTATAGTTTACATTCCTGTTTTGCAGTCTATAGATCTCTTGCAGACTAAACCATTATTCCCACGTCACTTTATAATGAATGTTATGCTTTAGAGTTTATCAGTGGGAAATTAGATGAAAAGGGTAGTTTCCAAGCCTTTTACATCCTTTCCTTGAGCTAACGAAGATAATTACTGGAAAATTCAGTAGAGGAAATGGTAATATTGGTGCCGAAAAGTAGAAAGTTGAAAGACTTTTATAATTAGCACTGGGTACTTTGCTGTTGTCCTGTTGTGCTGTGGTTGCTGTTAACCCAAGACCGGTGGTGACCCAGTGAAATCTAGATAAAATTTATATCTGGAAAAGAGGATCACAAGATGCTACTATCTGGCCCAATACATGTTATATTATACCATGTATTAGTTAAATCAAGTTTCTTTATTCTTTCATTGCATAAGTTAATGAAGGAACTGACAACTATTTCCTGTTCCTGCATTTGTTTCCTTCCAAGAAAATATACTATATAAGTATTCAATTAGGAGAAAGAATAGTTACTACAAGTCTCCCAGCTTAACACAATTTTTCTAGACAGCTTTAGAATACACCTGTACAGAAAGACACAAGTAAATTGCTATTGCTGAACTTTTGAAAATGCTAGTTTTTATTATTATAGGAGGTGCTTTTGGGCTCAGTACTAGCTTATTGACCCAGAATAGGTATGCAGTAGAGCAGGTCAGAATGAAGTCTGATGATTTCCATACTTAAATAGCAAGCCATCAGTTCACCATATATCCCAGGAAATAAATATATATATATATATATATATATATATATATATACAGAGCTTTTTTTCTCAGAAAATAGGTGCAGGAACTCAACCACGACCCTGTTCAGATTTCACAAACAGTAGAAGGGTCTTAAAGGGGCATTAAATACCAGGATTGCACTACATACAGACTGCAGAGTTCAGGGGAGTTACATACAGAGTGCAGAGCTGTCACTTGTAAACACAGAAACCGGACTTCTGTGTTTACACGTGATTGTAGTGAGCGGGCACCAAAGGGTCTGAGCCAAAGGTGGTGGAACTGAGTTCCCCCAAGTTCCCCCTGAAAGCCCTGTGTATGTGTATATATATATATATATATATATATATATATACAGTTGGATTGAAAAACAGACAGTAGTCCATTATGTTCAACCAGAAAATAACAAAAGGAAAAAAAACAAAAAACAATAAAGAATCCTTCCTGATCCCTCAGAAGGCAATTGGATATTTCCTGTATCAAGTACCCTCTGCGTTATTACCTCAAAAAATGTGTAACCACTTATATTTTGTGCAATTAGAAATGCAACCAGCTATTTTATAAAACAATCTACTAAGCTGACCAGAACTAGTTCTTGAGGGAGTCTATTTGACATTTTCACAGCTATATATAAATTATAATAATGCATTTCCTTTATAGAACACAGCTCCCAATGTATGCCTGGCCTTAAAGTGTTTCATCTGGATCTGGTGACAATCTAAAACCTATGGGGCATCCTTCAACAGTCCTGCACAAAGCATTTTGGAGGAGAAAAGTGATCTGACTGCTTACAAAACTTTTCTTGACACCATTGTTTCCCAAAGGTTCTTGTTTGAGCCTTCAACTGACATTGCGGTTTGATTTACTTAAAGAAGATAGGCTCTTCAGTTTGAAAGGGAAATTGCACTTTGCAGGGGAATTTGCCCCAGAGCTTAGTGAATGTGTTGAAGCTTCACTTCGCAATGAATACCCGATCCCGTGCAGGGTAAATGTAAAAAAAAAGCAATTTTGCTTGTATGTAGGTGATGGAAGTCACCAAAGCTTTCACCTCAGCTCACTAAGCCCTGGGGAAAATCCCCTTGAAAAGTAAACAGTAATTTTGCATTTAGTAAATCAACCCTATTGTGATATGTCTGGTCTGTGCGCATCTAGTATTTTCTTATGTCTCTGACCAGTTTTAATGTCTATACACTTTGGGCCAGATTCACGTAGAATCGCGGCGGCGTAACGTATCCTAGATACGTTACACCGCCGCAATTTTTCATCGCAAGTGCCTGATTCACCAAGCACTTGCGATGAAAACTACGCCGGCTGCCTCCGGCGCAAGGCGGGCCAATTTAAATGGGCGTGTACCATTTAAATTAGGCGCGCTCCCGCGCCGGACCTACTGCGCATGCTCCGTTTCTTAACTCCCACCGTGCTTTGCGCGCCGTGATGTCATTTTTTTGAACGGCGACGCGCGTAGCGTACTTCCGTATTCTCGGACGGCTTACGCAAACGACGTTAAATTTTGAATTTCGACGCGGGAACGACGGCCATACTTTAGACAGCAATATACTTGCTGACTAATGTTAGGGCACCAAAAAAAACTACTAACTTTGCGACGGGCAACTAGACTAGCGGCGACGTAGCGAACACGAAAAACCATTGTGGATCCGCCGTAACTCCTAATTTGCATACCCGACACTGGTTTACGACGCGAACTCCCCCCAGCGGCGGCCGCGGTATTGCATCTTAAGATCCGACAGTGTAAAACAATTACACCTGTCGGATCTTAGGGATATCTATGCGTAACTGATCCTATGAATCAGTCGCATAGATAGAAACAGAGATACGACGACGTATCAGGAGAAACGCCGTCGTATCTCATTTGTGAATCTGGCACTTTATCCTTTTTGTCAGCAATGGTGGGTTTTGCAATGTCTTGTATGATAATCTTTGTAATACTTGTCCTATACATTTCTTTCTCTTAACTACAACCAACTCTCAACATGCACTGTCCATTGATTGTATGTGTTGGGAGGAAACAGATAGGTAGATTCAGAAAGAGTTAGGCCGGCTTATCAGTAGATAAGCCGACCTAACTCAGAATCTATGCCGACTTATGTTTAAGTGTATTCTCAAACAGAGATACGCTTAAACATATCTAAGATACGACGGCTTGCGCCGTCCTATCTTAGGTTGCAATATTGAGGCTGGCCGCTAGGTGGCGCTTCCATTGCGGTCGGCGTAGAATATGTAAATTAGTAGATACGCCGATTCACGAACGTACACCCGGCCGCCGCAGTACATTTACGCCGTTTCCGTAACGCATTGTCAGGCCTAAAGTTATTCCATCTAATAGATGGAATAGTAATGTTAAAGTATGGCCGCCGTTCCCGCTTCGAAATTCAAAATCTTTAGGTCGTTTGCGTAAGTCGTCCGTGAATAGGGATTTACGTTGTTAACGTCCACGTCTAAATCAATAGGCCCGTGCGGCGTACTTAGCCGCAATGCACACTGGGAAATGTAGGCGTCCGGCACATGGGCAGTTAAGAAAAATCGTCAAAAACGTAAGGTCAAGCCCCATTAACATAAAACACGCCCCCTTACACACATTTGAATTAGGCGCCCTTACGCCCGCCCGCTTTAGGCTACGCCGCCGTAACTTACCAGGCAAGTACTTTGAGAATCAAGTACTTGCCTCGCTAACTTACGGCGGCGTAGCCTAAACACGCTAAGCTACGCCGCCGCAACTTTGCACCATTCTCTCTGAATCTACCTAAGAATCTTCTCAAGGTCTGATCATTGCGGATAAAGTGAACAAAGTTATATGTCGGCCTACTTCAAAGTTTCTCTTTTGCATCCTTTTACATTATAAAAAGAAAAACATGTCATCTTCATTTCTCCAAGTCAATAATCTTGTCAGCACCCTGTTCTTTTAGGTCCTTTACTTCCTTTCCTTATGGATCAATCATTTCTCATCACCACCACCCTCACTTTTATCTTAAGTGTTCATTCTTCCCCCAGCTGGCTTCCTTCCTCAACACCCACCAGAATCCCAGACAAAAAATGTCTAGCTATTAAAGAGAATCTATTATGGCTGTTTACTGTTTAACAGAGGTTCCCATCCAGCACTCAGTGCTTTCATTGACTGATTCCCAAAACTGTGCTCTGCCCTGGAAAGCACAACACTTCTGCGAGGTGGGCCTTGAGTGCTGAATGGGAGATTTAAATAAAATGGATAAAAGCTATCTTATAATGGCATATATCCTATAGTAGCAATATTGGCATGTAATGTCAAGCTGTAGTTTGTAAACCAATCAAAATCCTTTTGTGCATTAAAAGAGGTATAGACAAGAGAGAGAGAGAGAGAGAGAGAGAGAGAGAGAGAGAGAGAGAGAGAGAGAGAGAGAGAGAGAGAGAGAGAGAGAGAGAGAGAGAGGGAGACATAATTTTGCCCCTGAACAAATCATTAGTAACACCATTAATCACAAAGTTCTGAAATATGCAAACTGAAAAGAGGCATGGAGGAGCTCAGCTATGAGGATTAGCTGAACTGAATTTATTCTCTCTTGAGAATAGACGATTAAGGGGGAATATGATCCACATGTACAAATACATAGGTGGTCCATTGTGGACTTGGTGTCATTCACTTTCAGGCTATTACAGAGGACAAAGGGGGCACGCTTTACATCTGGAGGAAAATAGATTTAATCTCCAAATATGGAAAGGGTTCTTCACATTAAGAGCTGTGAAAGTGTGGAACAAGCTCCCCCGAGAACAAGTTCTAGCCAGATCAGTAGATGGTTTTAAAAAAGAGCTATATATATTCCTAAATGTACAAAATATAACTGAATAATAAAATTTATAGTTAATATCACCAATAATTGTTGATCCAGGGAATATCTCACTGCTGTCTGGAAGATCAGGAAGGAATGTTTTCCCCTGCTGGAGCTTTTTGCCTTCCTTTGGATCAGCTGTGGGTATAAAGTAATGTATATGGAGGTTTTCTGTATATTTATTTTGCATTTTTTTCCCTATTGGTTGAACTGGATGGACTTTTGTCTTTTTTTTAACCTGACTAATTATGTACTTTATGTATCTTAAAGGGGTTGTAAAGGTAAATTTATGTTTCCTAAATAGCTTCCATTACCTTAGTGCAGTCCTCCTTCACTTACCTCATCCTTCGATTTTGCTTTTAAATGTCCTTATTTCTTCTGAGAAATCCTTATTTCCTGTTCTTCTGTCTGTAACTCCACACAGTAATTCGAGGCTTTCTCTCTGGTGTGGAGTGTCGTGCTCGCCCCCTCCCTTGGACTCCCTTGGCAGAAGTGCTAATTTTGATATTTTTTTTACTTATACAATTAGAACAAACGTTTTTTATAAAATAGGACCAAGATATTTAAAAATATGATAGAAGTGTACATCAAGCAGGACAGTCTAACAAAGCTGCATTTTTGCATAAGAGTTATTTAAAGCTGAACTCCATGTATGGTTATTGTTGCAAGGTTACATTGGTCCAGCTTGGATTAATGTAAGTATACATATTTCATCCACAAATTGAAACCAAGAAAAATGTCTGCGCTTGTCTCCTCACACCAATCAAAAAAAAAATAATATTATTTAAATCATCAAATAAAAGTGATAAGTGAATAAAAAAGAGCTGTGACCCAGTAAGTCTGAAAACAAGACTACAGCAAATAAAAAATACCAGTGCACTTCTCTAAGTGTTCATAACGAAAAACAATCCCGAATGTATATATCACAGAATACAATAAATCAATTTATAGCGACAGTTCATAAAAAAAATATTGAGCAAACAACTTAAATAATAAGTAAATCTCCCAGTGATCTGACAGTGTTCAACATCCCACAAACACAGTGTGAAATGTGCTCAAAAGGCTGCCATCCCCACATAGACTCACGCCTCTCACCAGGCGATTAGGATCTCATGTTATAGCGATCTATCTCGCTATGTAAAATATCCACAGAACCCAGCTAGTAACGAAGGGCCATCAGATCCCCGCAGTGATGTTATCCAAGACAGTCGGTTAATACACCTTGAGGCATATAGTCACAGACTCGCTGCCACTCTCATGTATGGGTAGAAAGAGGAGGACACTTCATAGTGCAGTATTCTAAAACCATGCATTTATTGAAGATAAAAATTGCACATACACTTAGAAAATAAATCAACAGCAGTTTGGACACAGATACAAGAACGGTCGTGGACCTCACCCGCCAGCTCCTGCACAATGACGTTACAGATGCGGCTCTAACTGATGCATTTCTCTGTAATAGGTGTCAATTCACATTGGCGTCAATGTCAGGAGCCTCCTTGTCAGTTGGCGCCTATTGCGGTATTGCGGCGGTATTCGGCCAATAGCAGTGCGGTATTAACCCCCGCTAGTGGCCGAAAAAGGGTTAATACCGCCAGCAATGCACCTCTGCAGAGGCAGAGGTATTACCGCGGTGTCCCATTGTTTTCAATGGGAAGGAGCGGTGAAGAAGCGGTATACACACCGCTCCTCTCACCGCTCCAAAGATTCTGCTTGCAGGAGAATTTTTTTTCTCCTGCCAGCGCATCGCCTCGGTGTGAAAGCCCTCGGCTTTCACATTGAGAAGGCTGGGCAGGAGTGTTTAAGGCGTTATTTATGCGCTATTTTTAGTGTTAAAATGCCTGAAATACGCCTTAGTGTGAAAAGGGCCTTATTCTCACACTACTGATAAAAAAACATTGGTTTATTCAAGTGCTATCTCTAGTTGCACAGCCAATGCTTGCAGCAATGTGGGCACAGCAGCTACCTTTAAGTGGGCAAGAAATTAGACTTTAGGACATATCTGACAATTACAGGTGGAAGGATAATGACCCTTTAACTTATTTTACAAAGAAAGTTGTTTTTAAACTTTTTTGTCATGCATTTGTCACTAATTGTTTTTTTTTTTTTTTTTTTTGCCGATTAGGTACCCTTTCAGTCAAAATGTCACAAAAAAAACATGTCTGAAGATGAAAAGTTCCTTTTTTTGGACAAAGACTTCATAAACAGCCCTGCTGCCCAGGCAGATTGGTCAGCCAAAAAACAGGTTTGGGTGCCATCCGAGAAACATGGCTTCGAAGCTGCAAGTATCAAGGAAGAGAAAGGTGACGAGGTCCTGGTGGAATTGGATAATGGAAAGAAATTGACACTAAACAAGGATGATATCCAGAAAATGAACCCCCCAAAATTCTCCAAAGTGGAGGACATGGCGGAGCTGACTTGCCTTAATGAAGCATCTGTTCTGCACAACCTAAGAGAAAGATACTTCTCTGGCCTTATCTATGTAAGTCACATTTACAGTATAAAGCTTTTTGTTTTAGTGCAATGCATTAAAGACAATTTTGTTTTCTGTGCCTTTGAAGTGATTTTCAGCAAAACGCCCTCCATCAGGGCTGGACTGGGACAGAAATTTGGCCTTGGACTTCATCCAGACTGGCCCACTTCCCCCCCCCCCCCCGGCCACCCAAGCCCCCTCTCCCCCTTCACTAGCCACTAGCCATTCTACTTTATTAGAGTAGACCAGCGGGTACTGGTACTCTTATAGGCAGTACCAGTGGGGAAGCTAGACATTATTTTACCCAGGGCAAAGAATCAGTTCGGTGCCCCCCTTATGGGACAGGATTAGGCAGAAGTGAGAAACTCCCAGGCCATAGCTGTTGAGTCAGCTGTCCCCTCCCCCATGCTCCTCTGTCGTCCTTCCTGCTCCTCTGGTCCTCCCCCTGCTTCTCTGTTCCCCCCAGGTGAGTGCTGCGGGAAGGGAGAGACAGAGGAGCGGAGGGGGGTGGCGGTCCACTGTCAGTGAAGCCGGCCCACTGAACCATCGGCCCACTGGGAAACTCCCTGTAGTCCCAATGGCCAGTCCATCCCTGCCCTCCATAAAGATAATTGGTATTGCAAATACTGGACAGTGCATAAAAAATTCTAAATTGTAAAAGTAGTGAATCCAGGAAGAGCCCTAGAAGCATTCATATAGATGTGTTATAGGTGTTCTTATGAAGGAATAAGCCTCATACACACGACCGAGAAACTTGACGGGCGAAACACATCGTTTTGCTCGTCAAGTTCCTTAATAGGCTGCCGAGGATCTCGGCGAGACAAATTTCCCCATTCCCGTCGAGGAAAAAGAAGACATGCTCTCTTTTTGGCTCGACGAGATCCTCAAGAGTTTCCTCGTCGAAAAGTGTACACACGACCGGTTTCCTCGTGTGTACGAGGCCTAACAGGGCTGTCATTATTTGATTTCCTGCTGAAATTGCTGATTTCTTGGATTTACTGCGATGCTAATCTTATACACTCTTATACACATTAATTCATTATCTGCATACTACTTTCAGAGACGCAAATTTCTGAAAACAGAGTCCATGTAAGTCAGCTTGCTTTTTTTTAGGAGAGCCAATCGCAGTTTTCACGTATCTCTCATGAAAGCATTCCTGCAACCAACATGGTAAACAGTCTGAAATCCAATAACAATGGTCTCTAGATAGTGGTCATAGTCACTACCAGACAGTAATCACATAACAAATCACAGTTTACTAAGCACTGTCTTGATTTGTAAATCCGCCCTCCTCTGTTATTTGCTTTAATGAAGAAGAGAGGAGCATGAACGATGCACATGCTACTTATGCTTTTCACAGCAAAAAACAAAAAAGAAAGAATAAGAAAAAAAGATTAACTTCATTACGTTAGAAAAGCCTTTTTTTTTTTTTTTTTTTACAAAGAATTTAAAAATAGAATTATTTCTCATTACAAATTAGATAAATGATTAGAAAATCTAGGTTTTCAATGGATAGATACATTTATAGAAAGGAAAGGCAGAAAGATACATTTCCAATATAAAAAAGACCGTGACAAATTGGTGACAAGAATTTGCAGGTATGCACCAGTTTATTACTCTACACATAAAAATGACTGACTCAATTGTGGTGCAATTAAATCAGTATTAAGCCCAAAAGCAAACTTTTATTAAATTGTAACTTACCAATTCTTAGGCCTCGTACACACGACCAGTTTCCTCGGCAGAATTCAGCTTCCGACCGAGTTTCTGGCTGAATTCTGCCGAGAAACCCGGCCGTGTGTACACTTTCGGCCGAGGAAGCCGACGAGGACCTCGGCGAGGAAATAGAGAACATGTTCTCTATTTCCTCGTTGTTCTATGGGAGCTCTCGTCCCGCCGAGCTCCTCGGCGGCTTCAGGGCTGAACTGGCCGAGGAACTCGATGTGTTTGGCACGTCGAGTTCCTCGGCCGTGTGTACGAGGCCTCAAATGTGATGGCTGCATTTGTTTTCTTTTTTAGACTTTTTTTTCTCTTATTTTAACCTGGTGATCCTGCCATTATGTCTGTTGTTTTTTAACCACTTCAGCCCCGGAGGATTTGGCTGCCCAATGACCGGGCCATTTTTTGCGATTCATCACTGCGTTGCTTTAACTGACGATTGCGCGGTCGTGCGACGTGGCACCCAAACAAAATTGAAAACCTTTTTTTTCCACAAATAGAGCTTTCTTTTGGTGGTATTTGATCACCTCTGCAGTTTTTATTTTTTGTGCTATAAATAAAAATATAGCAACAATTTTGAAAAAAAAGCTATATTTTTTACTTTTTGCTTTAATAAATATCCCCCAAAAAATATAAAAAAAAATAAAAATTCTCAGTTTAGGCCGATACATATTCTACATATTTTTGGTAAAAAAAGATTGCAATAAGAGTATATTGATGGGTTTGTGCAAAAGCTATAGCGTCTACAAAATAGAAGATCATTTTATGGCATTTTTATTATAATTTTTTTTTACTAGTTATGGTGGCGATCGGCAATTTTTATCATGCCTGCGACATTATGGCGGACACATCGGACACTTTTGACGCTATTTGACGCTATTTTGGGTCCATTGTCATTTATACAGAGATCAGTGCTATACAAATGCACTGATTACTGTGTAAATGACACTGGCAGGGACCACGGTGGGCGAGAAAGGGGTTAAGTGTGTCCTAGGGAGTGATTCTAACTGTGTGGGGGGGCTTGGTTTTTAGTGACATGACACTGATTGCTGCTCCCGATGACAGGGAGCAGACGGCCAGTGTCCTGTCACTAGGCAGAACAGGGAGATGCCTTGTTTACACAGACATCCCCCGTTCTGGCTCTCCATGACACAATTGCGGGCCGCCGGCATTCTGTCTACGTATATTGGCGTGCAGCGGTCGGCAAGTGGTTAATGGAGCAGGCTGTCCCGCAGATGTAGCAATTGAGATAAACCATTTAAATTTGACTGGGGTGCTCAGAAGGGCCAATCCACCCTATAGGCTCACTATGCAAGCCGCTTAGGGCCCCCAAATTACTAGAGGCCCCTGCCTGGTGAGAAGTCATTTTCGGCCCCTCATCTCATCCCAATTCTCAACTCGCTGGCTGCATGGGAGAAGAGGTAATAAGTCAGCACCCCCCGCTTCTCACTTTAATGTAAGATGTCATTTCTGACAGCAGAACACCCCCCCCCCCCGCTTCTCAACTTTCATTAACGTGATATGTCAGCGCCGCCCCCCGCTTTTCAACTTTAATGTGACATGTCATTTTGCTTAGGGCCCCAGGGAGGGCAGGATCGGCACTGGTGCTTACAGTAATCAGATTTTATTTATCCCAAAAGGAGCAAACCTGTTTTCTGTAATTGCCAAATAGGTTTTAACGGGAGTTTTTCGATTTGTTAGTGTATTTAAATCTGCTAGTACATCTAACACTCCCCACCCCCCAGAATAACAAATGCTGCTGTCCAAATGTATCTTTGTTACTCCTTTATCTAGAGCAGGAGTCTCCAAACTATGGCCCTCCAGTTGTTTACAAACTACAATTCCCATTATGCCTAGTCATGTCTGTGAGTTTTACAATGCTTCATGGGATGTGTAGTTTGGCAACAGCTGGAGGGACGTCGTTTGGAGATCCCTGATGCAGAGTGTAGGCACATGAATACAGGAGGTGTGTTAATGGCCTTACCAGGTAAAGCAAATAAGTCTCAAAAAAGAAAACTTGGTAATCTGCAATATATTACATCTTTTGTTTTGGAGTTTAATACTACTTTAAGTTATACTGTACCAGCTACTTTCTATTGCAATAGAGAGCATTGTTAACCTGTATAAAAAAATAAATAAAAAGAAAACATTATTAAAGCTGCACTCCAGGATAAGCAAATATTGTCTAAATGCAAGAGGCATGTGTATTCTCACTTAAATTTTGGTATGCTTGGTGATTTATTTTTACCCATAATCCAGCAGGAAAATGTGCCTCTGTGCTCTAGCTTCCTGTTACAAAGACCAGTCACTGCTCCTCACTCATTGTGCAGTATAACTGGTCTTGTATCCACCCATCCTATAGTTTTCTGCAGGCAGTGTAGAGTGGGTGGGCCTGCTGAATCCCTCCCACAGTGCTGCTCTGCACGGGTTATATACAGCGCAGTGAAAAGTTGCTGCTAAGATTACTGGGTAATTGTTGGGTTTGCAAAGACATTTGGTCTTCATGGCTATTGAGAAATATATATAAAGTCCAACTCTAGGAAACTGGAGAGTTCTCCTTCGCAGCAAGGACTGCATGTTTCGGTCTGGGGGCATTGTAAAAGTAGATCTATTTACCTGCAGCTGCGCTCCTCCGAGCTGCTAGACTAGTTCCTGCAATATCTTCTCCCCCTGCTTCCGTGGTCTAAGGTCCTAATATCATCAAGATCGATGCGTAGTCCATATCCCTGCACTGAATGTGAGGACACCAGGGGACAGTCCATTGCCAGAGCATGGGGGAGTGCCGCCTGCCAGGAAAATGGAGGATGAGTGAAAATGTATATAATTTAGAAATTGTGCTAATCGGCATGTAAAAGACAGAATGTTATATCATACGCTAGCTTTTTTTACACATAATATTATTCAGGTTCTCTAGTATACCTTTCCATATTGAGTAGAAGGAATGTGGGTGCAATAAGCCATATACATAGACAATTCTGCTCTCAGATTATTTGATAGATAACATCTAGTCCAGCCAAAGCTCGTTGACCACAGTGGCTGTCCTGACACCCGGCTCAGCCTCTCAGCGAGCCACTGAGAGGCTGAGCCAGACGCCCCCACACCCTCCACAGCTCAGCAATCCAATGAGCGAGGACGGAGAAGAACAGAGAGCTGTGACTGACAGTCATCAGCTTTCTGCTCATGGAGCTCTGAAAACTGAGCAATCGGCTGTGTTTGATTGCTCGGTTCTCATTGCAGAGGCTCCGGGGGACAGATGCAGCATCCACCGAAGTAAGTATGTTTTCTGAAAAAAAAAAAAAACGTTACTTCTCTTTTAACCTCCCTGGCGGTATGATTCTGTCTGGAATTACGTACCAAAAGCGGTACAATTATTTGCAAGGAAATTTGGCGTTTTATACTGTAGGCCTGTAATTTTTAGGAATAACTCACTTAAATCTGACCAAACAAGAGTCTTGTAGGCATCCCGGGTATGAAATTTTTTTAAAAACAAAATGATAAATTATAATATAATAAATAATTATAAATAATTATAACAAATAATAATATAATTCTAATAAAAATTATTCAATAATGTAATCAAATCAAAATCACTGAAATTTGGTCAGTTGCAGAATTGTCGCTGTCATTATTTTTTTTTTATTATGACGAATTTCCCCACAAATCGCTATCGCACAATTCTGCAAGTGATTATAATTTATTATCGCTGTTTTTTAGCTGATCTAAAACCATTTTTGACATAAAGGGACACTTTTGGTTGCTATGGACAATCTACAGTTTGCAGGGAGAAAGAACAGTTTTTATTATATAAAAGTACATGTAGGGCACTGGGCAGACCACTAGGGAAAAGGGGGGTGTGTTTTTTTTTACATACAGTACTGTAATCTATAAGATTACAGTATACTGTATGTATAGTGTTTGTTTACGTTTTTGAATTTGGCGCCGTTCTCCGCTCCAGTGCGTCGTAACGTCGCAGGGAACGGAGATCGGCGGCACAGGAGGACGCTGTGTGAATCGAGCGAGGTCCCGCTCGCTCACACAGCGCGGTGACATCGCTGGATCCAGGACAAGGTAAGCCAGCGCACGCTGCAGGCTCTGCATATCTACCCCGAGCGTGAATCGGGGTTACCGATTTCAGCATAAAAAACCCACCCCGAGTCACGCTCGGGGATACCGCCAGGAGGGTTAATAATAAAGTGCAAAATTTCAATCATTGTCCAAAGTGCAGTAACCAATAGCGACTATTTAACCTAAAATAAGTCAGCGAACTAAAACAAAATAATTGGAGAGCTATAAAAAACACTTTTGATACTAAATAATTTTCTGTTTTAGTAATTTCCTTGCACAGTGACAGCTGTGGTAGTTATCATGAGACCCACATTTTTATAAACATTTTTACTAATTACACAAATATTTACTCCAAAAAACACAAGTAAGAACAAGTTAGGGGCTAATGACATTCACATTGACAGCATTGTTTATGCATATAGCTTTCATGTTATTGGTCTGGTCTGCTTCTTTGACAGTAAATCATTTCTTTGAAACCCTTAAATTAGTTGTAAAGGCATAGGGTTTTTTCATCTTAATGCATTTTATGCATTAAGATAAAAAAAAACTTCTGTGTGTAGAACCCCCCCCCCCCCCCCAGCACCCCCTAATTACCTACCTGAGCCCCCTCTCTCTCTCGAGCAATGTCCATGATCCCCTTAGCCATCCAGGACACTCCTCCTGATTGGCTGAGAAAGAGCAGCGGTGCCATTGGCTCCCGCCGCTGTCAATCAAAGTCAGTCAGCCAATCAGGGGAGAGAGGGGTGGGGCCCCCGTGTCTGAGTGGATACACGGAGCTCTGACTCGGCTTGTGCCTGTAACGACACCCCGAGTATGAAAGGTGTTAAAGTCGTTGAGGACATTCCAGTCCCGAACACAAAGGCAGCTAGCGAACCCTCCAACCAGCCGAACAAGAAACCCTGTATTGATGGTCAAGCAGGAATGAATCTTCATTGAAAGCAATACAAGTTTTATACACAGTCAAAAGAGGAGGTGCATGCCTCCTGCTCATTTAGTCTGGAAATACACATATGACCTGAAACCTAATTAACATGAGCTCATTAACTAATCCCTTTTGACAGCCTAGATGACTCAGAAGACACAATCAATATTATCACAAATCAACACAGAACTCCTTCACACAATTGCAGGGTTAATTAGCCCAGACTACAATGGCTGAAAGAGAAGCCATACTAGACTAATTTACATTATAACAGACAACAGACAGACAGGTGGCTGGAGTTGACATCGGCACCTAACAGTATGATTCAATCAGTCTTTCTAATATGGCATATACAGGGTTCCATTTTAAGTAACCCATGCCACATTCTTAATGTCCATTATTTTCTTGCTCACCCTGTGCCCAAATCTGACTCCCGTTACAGTGCCCTCTGTAGCAAGCTACTGGCTAAGGGGCACTCAGAGGCAGGGGCCAGGAGCAGAAAAGAGGGACCCTAGAAGAGGAGGATCCAGGCTGCTCTGTGCAAAACCAACTGCACAGAGAAGGTAAGTATAACATGTTTGTTATTTTATTTTTATTTTTTAATGAGCCTTTACAATCACTTTAACCCATATGCTTATGATTAAATGCTAAAAGAAAGGTAGAACCTTTTTTTTACAATTATAGATAATCCTAACTTGATGCTGGAGAGTGGTGGGCCAATTAGTGTAATTTTGGTGAATACATCTACAGTATATTAAAGGAGAAGTACAGCCAAAGCTCATTTGGTTGTACTTATTCTATGGATCACAGGAGTGCAGTTTGTTTTGCACTCCTGTAACTCATTTTCAACAGACTGCAGACTGAAGCCCACTATCGGCTGATGTCACAGAGCCGGTCCAGGTTTGGGCAAGATCGCGATAATGAAGTCGGGATCTGCCCACATGCCTAGACCCAGATCAGCCTCCCAGTCCCACCCCCCTCCACAGTCCAGCACTCCAGTGAGTGCAAGGTGAAGGCAGAACAGAGAGCTGCTGACTGACAGTCAGCAGCCCTCTACTTAGCAAGCTGTGAGAACCAAGCAATCGTAGGTATTCAATCACTCAGTTCTCAGTGTTAGGTGTGCTAGGGGACAAATGCAGCATCGGACCGATGCTGCATCCACCTAGGTAAGTATGAAAAAACATACATCGCTTTTAAGCCATATACAGTTTTTTTTTTTTTTAATCTTGATCTTTATTGAAGATTATTTTGATACAGGTAGTAACAGACGAAAAGACATACAGTTCTGTAAGCTTAATGCCAACGGTCACCAATTGGAGATTGGATCGGGCAAAGGGAGGCATTAATTCAACATTCTAGAAGCGCGAATATGTTTAACACAAAAATAAGTAACATTTGTGCTGTAACTCAGTAAAGTTTGGTACCTAAACTCGAAGGTAGAAAACAAGTAAAGAACAACTCTTTGTCATGAAACAAGAAGGTACAGTTACTTTTTTCATTTGTTGACATTAGTACACAAAAAATAAACACTAGTTTAAAAGGAAAAAAATACACATCAGCCAAAACATTTACTGTAGAGCCTGCTCCACATAAATCTGGCCCGCTGCAAGATTTTACCTGGCCCTTTGATGTAAGGGGGGAATCTGATGGAGACCATGATGTAAGTAGGGACTCTGATGAGGACCCTTATGTAAGCGGGGACTCCACTGTTAGGCTCCATTCACACTAATCCTTTTTTTTTATGCATTTTGCAGAAAAGCAGGGACATTTTTTAACATGGTTTCCTATGGAACATGTTCACATCGATGCTTTTTTGTTCCTCTGCGTTTTTGGAAAGGGTCAGGGACTTTTTTTCCTGCAAAAAGCAGCGTTTTGCATGTAATAGAATTCAATGGACCCGCATTCAAAACGCAATTACCGCGTTTTTACTGCGACTTTGCCGCGATTTAGCAAAAAGCCCTGCAAAAACGCTCAATGCAACATGCATAGGTGTGAATCGAGCCTAAGGGGGACTTTAGTGGGAACTATGATATAATGGGGCTTTGATAAGGACTTTTATGTAAGTGCAGACTCTGATTGGCTTGAGTTTACTTGGAATTTCTTTGTTTTGTTTACTTTCCCTGTTGTAAAGCATATCATGCTGATTACAAAAAATCTCCAAGCTAAACATTCATTCAGTCAAATTTGATTTGCTCATTTGTAAACTGATTGTTTTCTGCCTGTGTATAAAATATAAAATAAACAAAGCGGCCCGCATATTGAAAAATTTGGAGGTCCCTGCTGTATCGAGTACTCAGTTGAAGAGAGATTTACATCAGTTGAATTTAAGAGGTTTCTGTTAAAGGATATCCAAACCAGAAAAAGTTGTGGTGTGCATTTGTATTCAGCCCCCCTTTCTCTGATACCCCTAACTAAAATCTAGTAGAACCAATTGCCTTTAGAAGTCACCTAATTAGTAAGTAGAGTCCACCTGTGTGTAATTTAATCTCAGTATAAATACAGATGTTCTGTGAAGCCCTCAGAGGTTTGTTAGAGAACCTTAGTGAACAAACAGCTTTATGAAGGCCAAGGAACACACCAGACAGGTCAGTGATAAAGTCGTGGAGAAGTTTAAAGCAGGGTTAGGTTATAAAAAAATATCTCAAGCTTTGAACATCTCATGGAGCATTGTTCAATCCATCATTGGAAAAAGGAAAGAGTATGGCACAACTGCAAACCTACCAAGACATGGCCGTCCACCTAAACTGACAGGCCGGGCAAGGAGAGCATTAATAAGAGAAGCAGTCAAGAGGCCCATGGTAACTTTGGAGGAGCTGCAGAGATCCAGAGCTCAGGTGGGAGAATCTGTGCACAGGACAACTGTTAGTCGCCCACGTCACAAATCTGGCCTTTATGGAAATGTATGTGACAAGAAGAAAGCCATTGTTGAAAGAAAGTCATAAGTAGTAAGGTTTGCAGTTTGCGAGAAGCCATGGGGGGGGGGGGACAGCAAACATTTGGAAGAGTGTGCTCTGGTCAGATTAAACTTTTTGCTAACTAACACCGCACATCACCCTAAACACATAATCCCCACCATGAAACATGGTGGTGACAGCATCATGTTGTGGGGATGCTTTTCTTCAGCAGGGACAGGGAAGCTGTATAGACAGGGAAGCTGTATAGAGTTGATGGGAAGATGGATGAAGCTAAAAACAGGGCAATGGATGGATGAAGCTAAAAACAGGGCAATCTTAGAAGAAAACCTGTTTAGTACACACAAGAGGATTTATCCGCGGAAACGGTCCTCCGGGCCGTTTCCGCGGATAAATCCTCTGGCGGATTTTGATCTCATGGTTGTACTAACCATGAGATCAAAATCCCCGCGGAATTCCGTCCGCGGTGATGCGGCGCGCCGTCGCCGCGATGATGACGCGGCGACGTGCGCGACGCTGTCATATAAGGACTTCCACGCATGCGTCGAATCATTACGACGCATGCGGGGGATGGATTCGGACGATTGATCCGGTGAGTCTGTACAGACCAGCGGATCAATCAGCATGTTAAGAGATTTTGATCCGCTGGAAATCCATCCCCGGGGGAAAAAATCCGCGGAAAAATATCCGCTGGATTGTACACACCAGGGGATCTATCCGCTGAAACCGGTCCGCGGATCAATTTCAGCGGATCGATCCTCTCGTGTGTACGGGGCCTTAGAGTCTGCAAAAGACTTGAGACTGGGGCATAGGTTCACCTTCCAGCAGGACAATGACCCTAAACATACAGCCAGAGCTACAATGGAATGGTTTAGATCAAAGAATATTCATGTGTTTGAATAGCCCAGTCAGAGTACAGACCTAAATCCAATTGAGAATCTGTGGCAATCTGTTCACAGATGCATCCAATCTGACAGAGCTTGAGCTATTTTGCAAATATGTCACTCTCTAGATGTGCAAAGCTGGTAGAGACATACCCAAAAAGACTTTCAGCTGTAATTGCAGCGAAAGGTGGATCTAGAAAGTATTGACTCGGGGGGCTGAATACAAATGCACGCCACACTTTTCACATATTTATTTGTAAAAAAAAAATTAAATCCATTTATTATTTTCCTTCCACTTGACAATTATGGGCCACTTTGTGTTGGTTTATCACAGACAAATCCCAATAAAATACATTTATGTTTTTGCTTGTAACATGACAAAATTTGGAAAACTTTTTCATTGTATAGTGAGTAGTCTGGGTACATGGCAAACAGGAAAGGAGAGTAGGCCATAGATACATGGTAATCAGTTCCTTAAATGGCTCCCAAATGTTAATCGTTGTATAACTGAGCAATCTTTCTTAAAGAATCCTTGACATGACAGTCCAATAGAAACAAGGTTGTCTATAACAAGACAGTTTCTTGCATAGAAGTCTTTCTCTAACCAAGGAGTCTCTAACATGACAATCATGACAAGGCAGTCTCTAGCTATTTTTGCAGTGAACCCATACCCAGTCTCTGCATTATAACAACCCAGAAAACCATATTAATACAGTAAGTTACCATATACTGGAAATTTGTTTCAAGAACAAAGACAAATCACACTTTTCTCCTGTAATATTTTTTAATGGACTCCGAGTTTGAAGAAAGATGAGAGTGGCGTTTTACTCCAATGTCTGGACAGTAATAAGGGTTCTTCCCTTGTTTCAGTCATTTCAAAGACTAAGTAAAATTGTACATGTTTCTGAAGCATGAACATTTGCTTCTTTGTACATACTGAAGGTTTGGCAGATCTTCCTTACTTGGAACGATTTCAAGAATTTACTTTGAGTATAATGAGTTTAACAATCTGTAACAAGTGTTCTGGATACTTTCTAGTGATGATTGCAAAAATTGTAAGCTATTACTTGTATAATAATACCCATTCTATTATCTGGACTTAATCTACTTCCTTGTCTGGGTATGTCTACTTTGATCTGGGACTATAACTAGTCATATATTGTGAGTTTTTCAGGTAAAAATTTATTCTTTGTTAAAAAGGAATGAACTGCTTATTATTTCCAATAATTCCACCAACAATTTCCTCGTTATGCTACTCTTGCTGTTACAATTTTTCAAAATCCTTTTTTTTTTTAAGTAAATTTGAGATTAGCAGGGCATCTACTAACACTAAATCAAGTGTAAAAAACAAGTGTAAAATTTCACATTCAAGTTGTAAATGTGATTTCAATGTTGCACATATGTTGTCACAATCTCCACTTTGTGTAAAATAAGGTTATTAGTTAGTTTAGTAGAACTAGAGGCAAAACTTTTGTTTTCATTTTGGATAGAGTAAAGCCTCGTACACACGACCGAGAAACTCGACGGACGAAACACATCGTTTTCCTCATCAAGTTCCTTGTTAGGTTGTCGAGGAACTCGACAAGCCAATTTTATCCATTCCCGTCAAGGAAATAGAGAACATGCTCTCTTTTTGGCTCGTCCAGTTTCTCGACAGTTTCCTCGACGAAAATGTACACACGACCGGTTTCCTCCGAAATTTTTTTTCTCCCAGCAAGTTTCTTGCTGGTTTTTGCCGAGAAACTCGGTCGTGTGTACGAGGCTTAAGGGAGGGTTATAACAGTTTTGTTATCCATCTGTGTCCCACTGGGGAGATTTTCCTTCGCTTCGTGCCCCATACCCACAAATGGAAGTGACAGGCATTCCCCTAAAGTGAGGGAATTCCTGGTTGTCACCAGGGTCACCAGAACTGTGTCTTCATTGGAAGATGTTTCCTCTATTCCCGTTTTGGTGACAACCCAAAATCTGAATTTTTTCACTTTATCTTTTAACCACTTAACGCCCGCCGCACGACTATTTACGTCCGCAAAATGGCACGGACAGGCAGAAGGACATATATATACGTCCTTGCCTTTCCGCGGGTCGGGGGTCCGATCGGGACCCCCCCGCTGCGTGCGGCGGGCGGCTTACCTCTGGGAGCGATCCGGGACGACGGCGCGGCTATTCGTTTATAGCTGGTCCGTCGCGATCGCTCCCCGGAGCTGAAGAACGGGGAGAGCCGTATGTAAACACGGCTTCCCCGTGCTTCACTGTGGCGGCGCATAGATCGTGTCATCCCCTTTATAGGGGAGACACAATCGATGACATCAGACCTACAGCCACACCCCCCTACTGTTGTAAACACACACTAGGTGAAGCCTAACACGTTCAGCGCCCCCTGTGGTTAACTCCCAAACTGCAACTGTCATTTTCACAATAAAGAATGCAATTTAAATGCATTTATTGCTGTGAAAATGACAATGGTCCCAAAAATGTGTCAAAATTGTCCGAAGTGTCCACCTATTTTTGGTAAAAAAAATCGCAATAAGCGTTTATCGATTGGTTTGCGCAAAATTTATAGCGTTTACAAAATAGGGGATATTTTTATTGCATTTTTATTAATTTTTTTTTTTTACTACTAATGGCGGCGATCAGCGATTTTTTTTCGTGACTGCGACATTAATAAAAATGCAATAAAAATATCCCCTATTTTGTAAACGCTATAAATTTTGCGCAAACCAATCGATAAACGCTTATTGCGATTTTTTTTACCAAAAATAGGTAGAAGAATACGTATCGGCCTAAACTGAGGAAAAAAAAAAGTTATATATGTTTTTGGGGGATATTTATTACAGCAAAAAGTAAAAAATATTGAATTATTTTCAAAATTGTCGCTCTATTTTTGTTTATAGCGCAAAAAATAAAAACCGCAGAGGTGATCAAATACCACCAAAAGAAAGCTCTATTTGTGGGGAAAAAATGACGCCAATTTTGTTTGGGAGTCACGTCGCACGACCGCGCAATTGTCTGTTAAAGCGACGCAGTGCCGAATCGCAAAACCTGGCCTGGGCATTTAGCTGCCTAAAGGTCCGGGGCTTAAGTGGTTAAAGAGGAAGTAAATCCTGATGGGTTTTACTTCATCTATCTCTTCCTGCAAAGGTAAAGCATAATGGGCTACGATGCATCGCATCGTAGCCCATTATGTGACACTTACCTTCAGTAGAAGCCTGCAATGTCACCATCTTCCATGCTGGCAGCGAGCATCCATCTTCAACCCTCTTCTTCCGGGGGCCGCAAACTCCGGCTCTCTGACTGGCCGGAGTCGCTTGACGTCACTCCCACGCATGCGCGCGGGAGCCGCTTTTCACGGCATGACCCCGGCTTGAAACGGCACAGTGTGCCCTTTCAAGACAGCGCATGCGCCTTTGAAGTTGTTGCCCTTAATCTAGGCTTACCTGTAGGTATAACTTGTCCCTGTGGGTTTACAACCACTTTAATGATAATGCTAAATAGGACAAATAGAGAGGGTAAATCTCCATAATGGTGCCACAGACAGCAATATGAACTGACAGGGGTCCTAAATGTGAAAAAAGTTTTGCCTTCAGTTATTCTTTAATAATATTGGTCATCTTCAAAGCCATTTTACTTATTAATCTTTTGTCAACTTTTAATAGTAGTCTGTGTATACAATGAATAAGCAGCTCTCTGCAGGCCTCTAAATGCAAAGTACCATTTATAGTGCATCTTTGGGCACTTTTAGATCTAAGCAATCAATTGTAGTGCATTAACATATGCCTGTTAATGCCTGTTATGTCATGCCTTCTCATTTGAAAAGGCTGCCAATACACTAAAGTAGACCAGAATTTAAGCATGCACCATGTTCCTGACATAGAGGTCACATAAATGAATGCAGCGTTGTATTAATGAATACATCATTAAATGTATAAGTTAAATGCAGGCAGTAAGTACTTGAATTTTACCTGGTGTCAGTCTCTTTATAGCAGATCTGGAGTGTGAGAGGAAAAAGCAGTGCAAGGAGCCAACTAGTTCATGTTCTGACAAGAAGCATTCTTATAGCAAGATAAAGCAGAGTGACCATTGCTTTTCTTTTCAAAGTCCAGTAAGGCCCCTTTCACACATACAGGCAAGCGGACATCAATGCATTCTTATGGAAAAACAGATGACAATGGATGATCATCTATTTTCATCAGTTTTTATCCACTTCCACAGCAGTAATCCGGTGCGTCCTCATTCACCATTTCAAATCTGATTTCAGTCAGAATTTTTGGCTGAATTCGGACCTGAAACAGACCAAAAGACGCACAATTTCTGTTTTGCCCTGTACACACGATCGGGCTTTAGCCTGGCCAAACTCACATCGTAATTCCGAAGGAATTCCATCAGAGTAAAAGAGAACATGTTCTCTATCTAAACTCTGATGAAATTCATCGGAATTTACGATGGAATTACTCAGATGGAGCATACACACGGTCGGAATTTCCGATGGAAAAATTCAGTAGGACTTTTTCCATCGGACATTTTGATTGTGTGCACGGGGCTTTAGAGGCTTCTATTATCTGAACCATAAAATTCTCTTGTATGGCCTCATGCACACTGGACGTTTTTACGTTTTTATCTGTGCAAATTGCTAAGTTTCTACCTCCTCATTGACACTGGGGGGCCTGAAAGAACTTCAATCACTAACTTTGAAGTATTCTCAACCATAATGCCTTAGCACCATCACACCCTCCATAAGCAAGGCTGTATTTCATACTCACTTTTATATCACTTCTCACTTTTACTCTATGTCACAGAAAGAGAGCATAGCCAGGAATATTAATAGCTCAATAATGTAATGAATGAAGACAAGATTCAGCAATACCATTGGTGGCCAACAAAAGTCATGAGACTTTTTCACATGGCTATTTCAGATAATAGTCAATTCATACAGTTTATCTTTATTGGTAGAGAGAACACTCACACATTTGGACAGCCATTAGGCTATTATGTGGGAGATGACTGTATTAATTCACTTTTCAGGGGCCTGTCCCTCTTTCCCCACTAAAAAAAGGACAGTAATAAGCGAAGGATAAAATGTATCCATAATGCCCATAGCAAGTATCACCTGAAACCTGAAATTAGCTGCCCATGATGGAGTCAGGAATTACTCCTTCACCAGCAAAAACATTGGCAGATGTCTCACAATTTGGGCTTCAGGTTATTTAAAGCATGAGCTGCTATTAGACAAATAAATGGCAGGAACCTTGCTAGAATCTTGGCCATAATTAATTTTATTTGTTTTTGCCAATTGTAAAATTAAACCATCACAATAACAACCACCAGTAAAGTAGTCTAATGCCACATACACACGACCGTTATTCATGTCATGAAAAAAAAATGTTGTTTTTCTCAACATGATTTGTCGTGATTCCTCTCAAGTCTGCCTTGCATACACACGTTCAAGAAAAAAACGGTCGAGCAAAGTGCGGTGATGTACAACATGTACGACGGCACTATAAAGGGGAAGTTCCATTCGAATGGCGCCACCCTTTGGGCTGCTTTTGCTAATTTCCCCGTCTCATAACTTGCTTCTGAGCATGCACGTTTTTTTCCCCTCGTTAAAGCGTCCACACGACCGTTTTTTAAGACGTGAAAAACTACGAGAAAAAAAAGAGCAGGATCGAAAAAAAATTCTGGCATTTTTCTCATCGAGAAAAATGGTCTGGAGCATACACACGACCTTTTTTCATGACCAATTTAAAAAATTGCATTTTCTCGTCATGAAAAACGGTTGTGTGTACGTGGCATAATCATAATTGTTCTGGAATTACCTTTCTCATAAAGATCAAAGATAATCCAAGCTGACTATAAATGTAGGATTTAGTCTTGGAGGGGTATTGCGTCATGGGAAATGTAGTACAGCAACATCTATAATGTCACAGCTTGTCTGGCCCTGTTGTAATATTGGGAATAGCAAAAATATTAAAAAACAAGTGCCTGCGTCATATGTCAAGACTGTCTAGTCAGTAACAAACATATTTCCATTTATGTTCTGTTTCTAAATACCAAGCAGACCATACATACCATCTCTTTAAACAAGTCTGTCTTTGTTCTCCTTATAAGGCCAAGCAAATAGAGATCCTGGTACTCCTATGTGAAACCCTTTTCCAAGGTGCCAAAGATAGGAAGAATTACCACATATATAGAAAAACAATGATGCAAATATATACTGTATAGATATATAGATCTATATCTATATATATTTCTAGTTACAATTTAACACTTAATACCTTGATATTTCTTATTACGTCTGTTTATTTAGTATGTGCAGATTAAACACTGAAATATGACTTTACTACAAAGTACCCCAACCTCATTTAATTCTAGGAAACAGTTTTCTGCTTAAGTAAGCTACAGTAACAAACAGGTCTACAAATGTAGCTATCTGATTCTCACTTTAGTGTTGTGTTCCCCCAAGGACTGAACCTTATTTTGGGGATAAAATAGGCTTTAGAACAAAAACTTCAAGAATATTAGGAAGAGTTGGCATAGGTTTGTTAAGAATGTAAGTACTCCACACATGCTCTGATAGCCATTTCATCCTCTCACAACTACCTGTTTATTGTATATCAATGTCTATTGTCAGTGAGTTTAGAGCATACTTACATAATATTTTAGTGCATTTGATTACCTGACCAGTGTTTTTGTTCATTAGCTTTCAGTTTGTTGGATAAATATAATTAACTTTTTCACAGTCAATTAAATAACTCTATTTATTTTACAGACATATTCTGGCCTTTTCTGTGTTGTGGTGAACCCCTACAAAGCCCTTCCAATTTATTCTGAGAAAATCATTGATATGTACAAAGGGAAGAAGAGGCATGAAATGCCCCCTCATATCTATGCAATAGCTGATACCGCGTATAGAAGTATGCTACAAGGTAAGCAGAGTAATATGTTTTTATGATATATGGTATGTAGCTGCTAACTAGCTAGGGTATAATGACACTTTAAACTTGTTTACCATCGGTATTGAAATACAATTTCCAGAGACCACTATGTGTATACAGATTTTTGATGGATCGTTCTACACGACCGTTTTTAATGGTCTAGAAAAAACTACGTTTTTTTCAACCCGATTATTGTTAGGCCTGCCTTGCCTACACACGATCGTTAAAAAAAAAAAAACGCTCTAGCAAAGCGTGGTGACGTACAACACGTACGACGGCACTATAAAGGGGAAGTTCCATTAGGATTGCGCCACCCTTGGGGCTGCTTTTGCTGATTCACGCTTCTCAGTCTTCGTGCTTTTCAGTCTGTTACAGCGTGATGAATGTGCTATCTCCATTACGAACGCTAGTTTTAACAGAACAAGCACTCCCGTCTCATAACTTGCTTCTGAGCATGCACGTTATTTTCATGTTGTTAAAGTCTACACACAACCATTTTTTACGACGTTAAAAACGACAACGTGAAAAAGCATGTTCTAAATTTTTAATGTCCATTTTTAACGTCGCAAAAAATACTCTGGAGCCCACACACGATCGTTTTTAATAACATTTAAAAAAATTTAATTTTTAACATCGCGAAAAACGGACGTGTGTACGCGGCATCAGGCTTTATTTAAAGTGGAGCGCCAGCCACATTTTTAAGGTGGGAAAAAAATCTCTCCTAACTTTTAATTGCCCTCTATGTACTGATTGGGGAAATTTCTCATAACAATAGACAACTATAAAACACTTTTTTTTTACTAAGTGATAGAACAACTATTACTTTTGTTGCTGTCTGTGTCCCTTCACCCACTGTTGAATTAGGGGTAGTTTTAACCACTTAAACACCGGAAGGATTTACCCTCCTCCTGACCAGGAAATTTTTTCCGATACGACACCGCGTCGATTTAACTGACAATTGCACGGTGGTTCGACATTGTACCCAAACAAAATTGATATCTTTTTTTTCCACAAATAGAGCTTTCTTTTGGTGGTATTTGATTACCTCTGCGTTTTTTATTTTCTGTGCTATATTTACTTTCTGTTATAAAACATTTCCAATTTAAAAAAAAATATATATATATTCATCAGTTTAGGCTGATATGTATTATGCGATGTATTTTTGGTTTAAAAATCCGCAATAAGCGTATATTGATTGGTTTGCGCAAAAGTTATCACATCTACAAAATAGGGGATAGATTTATGACAATTTTATTTATTTTTATTTTTTTACTAGTAATTATGGCAATCAGTGATTTTTAGAGGGACTGCAACATTGCGGTGGACAGATCGGACACCTAACTGACATTTGTTTAACACTTTTTGGGAACCAGTGACATTATTACAGTAATCAGTGCTAAAAATATGTACTGTTATTGTACTAATGACACTGGCAGGGAAGGGGTTAACATCAGGGGGCGATCAAGGGGTTAAATATGTTCCCTCACTGTGTGTTTTAACTGTATGGGGGACTGTGTGACTGGGGAAACCCACAGATCCGACTTCCTGCATAGAAGAAAAACGGGATCTGTGTGGTCTCCCCTGTCAGAACGGAGATCTGCCTTGTTTATACAGGCAGATCCCCATTCTGTCACTGTGGGGAATGATTGCGGGTGGCCAGTGGACATCAAATCTCCACAGGGAATGCCCACGTACAGCTACGGCGATTTGTGGGAACGAGCCACCTTGCCGCAGTATAATCACGGCGGCTGGTCAGGAAGTGGTTAACACTATTCACAATAAAAAAAAAAAAACACGTTTTTTTATTTTATTTCTACTTTAGTAACAATATACAAAGAACATCAACCAAAAAGAATGCTTACAAAATACTTCCTGTTTTCTATTTATTAATGTTAATTATTATATTACATATAATCCACTGCCTGGAGTTTCCATGTTCTCCCTGTACCTGCATGGGTTTCCCCCGGGTACTCCGGTTTCCTCCCACACGCCAAAGACATGCTGATAGGTTAATTGATCCTGTCTAAATTGGACTTGGAATGTATGAATGTGCCTGCCTCAGGGACCTTGGATTGTAAGCTCCTTAGCAGAGATGTGAATGTACAATGTATATGTAAAGTGCTGCGTAAAATTGATGGTGCTATATAAGTACCTGAAATAAATAAATAAATAAGGAATAATCTTGCACAATAGCATATTCTAAACAATCCAGTATTTTGCTTCACAAAAAGGCTGGATGTGTTACTAAATTCAGTACCTGAGGCAGTAGCGTACCTGGGGGAATGACCCACTCTGGATTCAGCCAGCCGGGGGAGTGCTTTCCAGACTTTTCCTTTTTCTGAAGAGAAAAGAAAAAGTGTAGGTATGGCGCTGTTCTGGTAGAAAGAGAGTGTCTTGTGCTATCGATGTGCCAAGAAATCCAAAATTAAGAATTAAAAGCCCAGAGTGATGACCCCCAGCCGGGTGTTTTTTGCAGAGGTTATGGCATTGGATATATTAAGCATCATCTCTCATTCACTAGTACTTGAACTTTATTGTTACATCAGCACTTTATTAGCACTGTGCACATTGGCACATAATAGGCAGGATTGCCTATTCAGCACATTTTAGTTTGTGCTACAGCATTTATTGAATTTGTCTTATTTTTTGTTTTATTGTCATTATTTTGATTCGCTGGCATTTATTCTTGATTATTCAGCACTTTATCACTATATATATATTGTTATTTATTATTTATATATATTTATTAATACGGCACTTTATCACTCTCTAATTAGTTTAGTATATTTTATTTTATTTATTTGCGCTCATCACTTCCCTATATTTAATGTTTGATATTGGTCTATGTTCAAAGCAGTTTTTATGCAAAGTTCTATGTCTGGACATTTTATAGTGAAAATCTTAACCAGTATTTCATGGTTAGCAGTTTTCAGTATCATTGGACCATTTAGGCTTTAGAGAGTTAAAATAGTCCATACACTGTACTTGGGATATAAATGGTAAGATATCTATGTGGGATCTGTGCCTTGTCCCTAGTGTCACACAAAGCTGTAGAGACGTCTAGAAAATGAAGTATTTCCAAATATGAAAGTCAAGCAATAGAAAAGGAACAGCCCTTGCAGACTGCTGTTGCCTTATTTGGTAGGAACGAAAAGTAGACTCATAATAAATTTTAAGGCAGAGTGTAGCCAAGTTATAGTGCTACTAGTTTCATGATTGAGTGTGATGTTCATGTAAACCTCTTTCACATTACATTGGGGGGGGGGGGGAGCTGTTAAGACCAGACTTTCTTTACATTTATTTTAATTGCTGGTTTTTGAATGTTTATCACTTAACAAAACTAAAACTTTAAAAATAGGTGTTAAAGGATGCCTACTGTATCAGGCAGATCTTTTGTGGTAGGAAAAATGATCCAGTATTTAACTTCTCTCTAACTTTCTGCTTATCATGCAGATAAATAATGTGTTAACTCTGAACCTGTTTTTGCCATGTTTCAAGCTCATATGTTCATACCTGTTTTTGTTTTTTTACTGTGACGTAAATGGACAGCAGAGTAATTCCATCTTTATGGCAGATTCCTGCACATAATACTGTATTTATCATTGATCTACACGCATTATATTATATGCATAGTCAATTGGGTTTAAGACACATGCCAATAACATTTAGCCCTTTACAACTCCTCTAGTTTGTGTCCAGAGAAAGCCAAAGCAAAACCCCTTGGGCCAATGTTGTCAATTGTGTCGCACAAATGGAGAAATAAAATCAATTGTGGCCCCAAAAGAGCAGCTGACCAAGGTGCTAAATTTCTCCCACCATGGATTTTTCCATAGAGACCCATCTTTTATATTTAACATGAAAATATCAATTGAATCTACTTCATGGTAGGTTGTTATATCCAGAGGACCCAGCCCTCCTTCTACTTTTCATGTGGTTAAGATTTTAAAGATGCATTCCACGCATTGGTATATTTTTACATTGTTAAATTGGTCCAGCTTGGCCCAATATAGCTATCTATATACCACACCTTGGTGATGCCCCTGAAATCTAGAGATCACTAAAGAAGACACATCTACTTCAGGGCTCTCTACTTGCTTCCATGTCTGTCCTTGGGCAGGTCTTATGGATCTTTTTGCGTAATAGCTTTAGTTGCAAGTTAGTACATGCAATGACCTCCAGGAATCCACATTAAATTGGCAAAATGTTTTCAGGTCTTCAAACAGAAGTAGGAACTTACCTGCAGTGGTGACTAGAGCTGGGGCTAGACCCAAATGAAAGTCACCTATTAGGAATCCCTCTCTGAATTACTGTAGTTTAGTCAGAGTTAGATTGATAAAAGAATGTTGCTGTGTGTTTGGGGCATAAATTGTTGGCAGGGGAAGCTTGCAACCATTAATTAAACCCTATGAAAATAGGAAAAAGTCCTCATCGTCAAATCATTGGCTACATCTCTCTCTACCAAACAAAAAATTGCCTGGGTGGTTGGAGCGAGAGATGGGGGGTAGCAGCAAAATATGATTAATTTCTTGAATCAATAATACCTGAGGGTTGACTACAATATACTAGTGAAGATCTTGGACAGACGTCTTAGCGCAGTAATTCTTAGTATAATTCATCTGGACCAAACTTGCTTCATGCCAGGAAAGTCCACCTCCATCGATATTTGTAGGATGCAACTGATAGTTGAGCTCCAAAAATTTGTGCCTGAATCTTGTATGCTGGCTTCATTGAATACCGCAAAAGCCTTTGATTCAATAGAATGGCACTTCCTTATGGCTGCGTTACGCTCTTTTGCCTTCCGCACTAAGTTCCAAAAATGGGTCTCTATTCTCTATAAAGACCCCACATCCGATCTCTTAGTTAATGGTCTTATCTATACAGCTCCAGGTACATAGGTACCAGGCAGGGGTGCCCTCTATGCATTGCTGTTTGAAGTGGTTATTGAGACCCTGGCACTCAGATTTTGGTCTCCTCTCTTAAAGGGTATCACTATGGGCGAAAGAGTGGACATCATAGGATTATACACAGATGACATTTTTCTATATTGACAGGATACCTCTGCCTCACTAGGAACAGCAATGCAAACAATTGATAAATTTGGCACTTATTCTGGCCTTAAAATGAACTGGCAGAAGTCAGCACTGATGCCCTTTTCAGCACAGGCCCTTTCCTGTAGAGATACATTATGCCCTCTTAAAGTAGTGTCCTCGTTTAAAAACTTGGGAATCATTATTACACTATCTCCCTCAGATGCTTTTAAGGCAAATTTAGACCCTTTACTCCAAATGATTAAAACTAAACTCAATGTATGGGCCAAACCTCCCCTGTCTGTGGTAGGCAGAATTAATCTTGTAAAGATGGTTCTTTTTCCCAAGTGTTTATATGTGACATCTCATATGACTAGCTTGGTGCCTAAATAATTTTTTAAATCCCTGGACAGGTTATTTTTTCCTTTATTTGGGACAATAATAGGCAGAAACTCAAACGTTCCATTTTACGGCGTTCTGAAGTTGATGCCGGAATGGCATTGCCGAATCTATACTATTATTATTTGGCAGGGCAACTACGCCACTTGACTGACTGATACCGCCTATGCCGGCAGTGGTTGAGTCCTATCTTGCCTATGTACTTAAAATGAAGCACCTATTGGTGGCACTGGAGGAACCTTTTACTGCACTGGGCGAGAGACATATACCAATATTGACTTTAGCCCGTACAGTGTGGAGGGAAGCTAAGAGAATCACAGATTTTAAAGGCACTTTTGTGGCTATTCCGCTCTGGCATAACCCAATGTTCCCTTATTCAAAGCAATTTACAGACTATTATTTTTGGGAACTTAGGGGGATAGTTACTCTGGATGACATCTATGATGGAAATGTATTGGACTCCTTTGATGGATTGTAGAGGAAGCTTGAACTGCCCCGAACCACCTTTTATGGGTATCTTCAACTTAGACACGTGATACAAACTCAATTTGGCACCTATGACACTGACTTTTCTGATTATCCACTCATAGGGGTGCTGCGATCTCAGGGCCCTAGGGGACTTATATCAACTCTATGGGGCAGATCCTCAAAGAAATTACGCCGCGTAATTTCAAATTTGGCACGTCGTATCTTTGTTTTGGTATCCACAAAACAAGATACGACGGCATCTGTGTTAGATCCAACAGGCGTACGTCTTCGTACGCCGTCGGATCTTAGATGCAATTTGTCGGCTTCTGCTAGGTGGCGTTCCCGTCGTAATCCGCGTTGAGTATGCAAATTAGCTATTTCCGACGATCCACGAACGTACGACCGACCGTCGCATTTTTTTACGTTGTTTCCATTTCGCTTTTTCCGGCGTATAGTTAAAGCTGCTATACTGTATGGTGGCGTACTCAATGTTAAGTATGGCCGTCGTTCCCGCGTCTAATTTTGAAAATTTTACGTCGTTTGCGTAAGTCGTCCGTGAATGGGGCTGGACGCCATTTACGTTCATGATGAAAACAATGACGTCCTTGCGACGTCATTTGGAGCAATGCACCCTGAGAGTTTTTACAGACTGCGAACGCGCAGTTCGTTCGGCGCGGGGACATTTAAATGAAACACGCCCCCTACCCGCCCAATTTGAATTCCGCCGCGAGAGATACACTACGCCACTGTAACTTATGGCGTGAATTCGTTGAGGATTCAAACCAACTCAAAGTAAGTTACAGCGGCGTAGCGCATTTGACATCTGCGCCGGGCGCAGCGTATGTATGTGAATCTGCCCCACATCTCCATTTGTTGTCTTTTTTTTTTTTAAAGGTTAACTTATTTGTTGTCTGCTACGACTAGTGGGGCTCTGCTGGTGGTGCGCACTAAATGGCAACAACTTATCCCTGATTTATCTGATGAGGACTGGGAGGAAGCAGACCCAACCAATTTATCTGTATCTCAGGCTGTTAGCAATAAATTGATCCACCTTTATATGATACATTAATCATATATCATATCAAGCATTGTATACCTATCTCTACCTGCACTAGGCGTACCTGTCCACGAGGGGACTTTGCACATGTTATGTGGCTTTGTCCAGTCATAGCAAGGTATTGGCAGCAGGTGACGGAGATATTGACTGCAGTTTTGTCAATTCTTGTTCCATGTACCCCACTGGTGTGTTTACTGGATGAGAAGCTGTGTCCTAGACATACTAGGACCATGTTAATGGAAACACTATTTTTGGCTTGTAAAGCTGGGGCACTTAAGTGTATTTAGCCCACCCCTCCATCTATATGTAAATGGCTTTGGTTAGTAAATCAGGTATTAGGATTGGTTTGAAGGGGCATGCTGTATAATTGTCTTAAACCTTTTTGCAATAAAAAGAGTTAAACAAAAATAATAATACCTTTAGGGTTCCATTCTGTGGAGTAGGGCCTATTGGGAATACAATTCTAGTCTTCACAGGTTATTCTGACTGGTCCATCGATTCTTCAAGATTTTTAAGAAATAGACATGCTGGTAGGTAAATTGGATCTCATCCAAATTGGCCCAGTATATATGTGTGTATGACTGTGTGTCCCTAGCGTGTCATGATCCTACGGGGTAAAAATGACCGCACCAACCAAGCAGATACTGGCTGGAAAAAGCGCCCAGAGGCGATTCAGTTCGCATGCGTTGCGCTATACAAGTCATTCATTCATTCATAGGGGGGTGTATTAGGGTGATAGAAAAATGCTATGGGAAATACCACAGAAATTACAGAGTGATGCCTAGTGTGATCTAGATCCATAAGAGTGAGCAAGGTTAGTTTGTGAGTCCTATGCAGTGCCTCAAGTAGACAGGAATTAATCCTGGATGTGCATTACTGTAGTGATTGATGTGGTAGTTCATGGAGTATTATTTATGTGGGCTGACCAGCTTCCAGGCAAGCTGAATAGTGAGGGCAGTCAGCAATCTCAGAGCAGTCAGAGCTTGGTTGAGAGCCCTCAATAGGGAGGGTAAGGTTCCTCTATAGGGAGGGTAAAGTTAAAGGGTGTAAAAGCAGGAATCCTCCTGTTTTACATACGGTGCCACAGTGAAATGCATGAGTGAGAACTCATCAGTAGATATCAGTCTGTGGTCTGGGTGGACACCGATGTCGAAGTTGAAGGAGAGGGTGCTGATCTTGAGGTCATTGAGTGTGAGAGAGAGAGAGGTTTGCCATTACTTTAACTGGGAGCTACACCAGTATCATGGTCAAGAAGCACCCCCAATTTTGGCTACAATTAGAACCTCTAACTCTTTACAGGCAAAGAAGCTGCTGTCTTAGGCTGGCCATACATGGATCATTATTTTTTTCAATCAGCCTGATTGATATAATAACAAACTGATTTCCCTAGCTACACAAGCAAGGTAGGTAGAGGAATGTTGTATGCAGACAGAGGGGACTCCTTTGCTGTCAAAATACAGTGATCAGTGCTGCAATGCTGCAGCCACTCTTTTCCAACAGTCCCATTTGAGAGAAGTCAATCATAAAATTTACTTCTGTCAATAGGGAGCGGCCATAGATGGATCAAAATTAAACTAGTTCCTGCTAAACTGGCTTAATTATGATCTACCTATGGCTAGCTTTAGCCTCCATTTCATCTTCAGTTGGCATGGTGCTGCAATGGTGATAAGTTATGACCCCAGCCATGTGATGCCTTGACAGTTTGGTTGAAAGTACAAACTCTGACAGTTATCATTCACAGCCTGACTTGAATGTAGCTGTTTTGGAAAACAATTAAATCATCATCAATGGGTTTAGTTACGCTTTAAATCTGCATAATTTTAAATCTATTCAACTACCACAGATGAAACTGTTGTATTGGTGGAAAATAAAGTCAACAATGATCAACAAAATATTTAAAGGCTAAGTTCACCTTTGGAACATGTTACATATTCCACCTGCATTTCAGGTGAAACATGTAACATGTCATCCTTTGTTTCTGTTTCCACGGACATTTATTCTAGCTGAACAGAAAGATAAGTTCAGCTTCAGTGTCAGGATTTCCCTTGGGTCTATTTATATTGTTACATTTTGGCAATGCGTATCATTTAGTTGTGTAACTGCTGAAAGCTCCATTGACTCTTCCTGTTAACAGACCACTTTTAGAACTTAAGTTATGCTGTGATGAGATAAGATGGACAACAAGCAGATGAAAGGGAAGTCTGATGCACTTTGCAGGACATGATAACAAAGAGACATATACCTCTCGTGTTAAATAATTACAGTCGTTTCTGCGTTTATCTGCAATGTAAGCTTATAGTTGTTTTTATATAAATTTAATTATAAGTCATTAAACTACTAATGAAGAATTAAATACCAAATCCTACTTTTCATTTAAACTGGAATTCTGTATTATTTAATGATGTTATTTATTTTTAAACATATATTTTATTAGGTTTAGAAGTGAGGCCTGATTGTTAAAGTGATATTAAAGTCTTGCTTTTATTTGTTTAAAAATAACAAACATATTATACTTACCTCCTCTTCTTTGGTCCCCCGCTGGCGCTCCTGGCCCCTCCCTCCTGCCGAGTGTCCCACAGCAAGTAGCTTGCTATGGGGGCACCTGAGCCGAGCTGCTGCTCTGTGTATCCTTTCAGACACAGGGCTGCGGCTCAGCTCGGTTCAGCCTCACCCCGCCTCCTCTCTCTTCTCATTGGCTCACTGACTTTGATCGACAGTAGCGGGAGCCAATGGCCCCGCTGCTGTCTCAGTTAATGAAGAGGGAGAGTCCGGATAGGCGAGGCTCTCGTGCAACATTGCTGGATCAAGATCAGCTCAGGTAAGTAGTAATATGTATGTGTGTGTGTATATGTGTGTGTGTATATGTGTGTGTGTGTGTATAGGTACAGAGTGCATGTTAATGCACCGTGTATGGGTTTGGGAGTACAAGTGTGTGTACAATGATATGCAAAGAAAAAAAAAAGAAAGAGAAAAAGCAATATGTGTAGTCAAAAGTGAAAAAACAAACAAAAAAAGAAACAGAAAGTTAAAAATTTCAAAAGTATAAGAAAGTATGTGTGAATGGTGAAGGTCAGTGTGATTGTATGTCCCAGTGCTGGTAGTTGTAAATAAGTGTAGATATATATGTATTTTAAAGCAGTAATGATATTGCTAAATAACTACAGAGTGTAGTATAGTGTGCAAAAACAATATGAATATATGTAGTATGCTGGATCTAGTACTCACATGGGCTCACATCCTGTCAGTGTATGTGGAGGGAGCTCTTCCGGGATCATTATCAGACCCGGGAAAATTAGGCACATTAAATAGGGTCTAAGCCAATTAGTGCCAGGTGTCGTCTTTTCCCTCCCCCTCATCAACCACATCCCCGTGCTGGTTAACCCTTTACTCCCTCTGCGTTCCTGTAAGCTAATGCTTCGGCCACTGCTGTCACCTCCATGTCATGACGCAAAAACAACATGATGGCAATTCTGGAGGTGATCAAGGAATGCCGCCGACACGGTAATGCTCCCCCCGGGTGGCCACAGGTGGAATGGCACATCCTCAATTGGAGCATAGCAATGGGGAGAATCGTGGAAGATAACATGTCTCCCCGCCGTGTCAGGAAGCCTGTGGAAATGGCGGCACCCGCCACACATGGAGAATGGGGGGAGAGGAATGAGGAGGGGAGCATCAGTGTGCACCCAGGACATCAAAAACATACGAGATACAAAGTACAAAGTGAATAACCCCAAAGGGGTATGGTAATAGCATATAAATTCAAACATTACATTAATGAGTGAATTACTTAACTGGTAAAAAGCTATAGGCTAGATGAATAGATTGGGTCATTTATTATGGCAAAGATGGGTGTTGAGGCGAGTTGACCCAAAATGAACTATGTAATGCAGTCCCATTGACTTCAATAGCTGTGTTTATCAAGTGGCACAGCCTGTCAAACGAGACAGGAGAAATTAACTTTTCCACACGTGAAGCATAGTGGCCGTGGCATTGTGTAAAGAACTGAGGGGGCCATTGTGTTATTTTGTAGATGGACAGTTGGGGGGGTAGTAACAACACCGATCAACCCAGGGGCGGACTGACAAGTCATGAGGCCCCCGGGCAATAGGAGATTATGGGGCCCCCAGGCAATAGGAGATTATGGGGCACCCAGGCACTAGATTATGGGGCCACACAGTATATACATACACACAGTATATACATACACACACTGAGAAGGTACTGGAGAGGCGGGGCAGCTATAATCTTGGGATTTTTATACCAAAAGGATATCGGTAAGGAACATTTCAGGGACAAATGTAAAAAAACACAGATTTTTACATACTGTCCCTGGTTTTACTGAGGCTGGCAACCCTGACGGGGCCCCCTAGTGGCATGGGGCCCTCAGGCAGTGCCCGAGTGCCTGAATGGTCAGTCCGCTCCTGGATCAACCCCATGCCACTTACAGGATTTAAACAATTTTATGCTGGTTCCCTTTAAAAGCTCTTCTAGACAGTTCCACTGGATGTGTGTCTGCAGTTGTGTTCATCTGTATATATTATTACAGATTTGGTTTTCCAAACAAGCAGCTATTGTTTCCAAAGCACTTTGCTAGATGCTGGACTTGCATGGAATTAAAACCTTGTAAACACACCATTATCATAACAACTAGAGATGCTACTCTGATTGTAATACATGGCTTAACAAACTCCTATTAGTACAACAAATAAGAATAATGTCCAGCATTCCATCCAGAAAGTAAAACATGAAAAGATTTCCTTACACAGTGCTTGATCGGAGTTGCTGTCTGATTTTCTCCTTTTATGGTAAAGCTACTAAAAGACTGTATCCTTGTAATAAACCATCAGATAATGTTTGAGATTAGGCAGAGATGGCTTCTCTAGAAGAGCAGGGAGCCATTAGCACAGAAAATACATCAGTTTGCATAGGAATCACAAGCAAGTAGATTTAATTCAAAATTGTATGACAAGGCAGTATGACTAATAGTAGAGGTATGCATTATATGATATTCTCCTGCAATCTCATTATATGGGTTTGTTATTTTTTTTATCAACATCAATTATCAACTTCGTCTGAAAGATACCAGTCCATCACACTGCACTAAAAAATACTCAAAACTACAAAAAAAAAAAAAATCAGCTTTTTAAGTACTGTCAACTAAACTTATTTTTGACTGACTCATTAGACTTTTCATGTTTTCAACTTGGTTGTTTTAAGTAAAGCGAACTATTTTTTTTTTTTTCAGTTTATAGACTACAGGCATACCCCGCTTTAAGTACACTCACTTTACATACACTCGCGAGTAAGGACATACCTGCGAGTGTATGTAAAGTGCCTTACAAGTACTATATGGACATTTTGCAGCCGCAGTAGAAGGAGCTGAAGCTCCGAGAGCATACCCCACCCTGTTCCAGTGTGCCTTTGACACCCCCACTACAGCCCCTGAGACCTCAACTACAGCTCTTGACACCCCCACTACAGTCCCTGACCCCCCACTACACCCTAGAAGTGAAAAAGGGTATTGTTTCACTTTAAGTACATTTTCGTTTTACATACATGCTCTGGTCCCGTTGTGTACTTAAAAGTGGGGTATGCCTGTATAGTGTTTTAAGTTGGGAATGCATACCTTAACTTGTCTGGAACTATGGGCCAGATTCACAGAAAAATTACGCCGGAGTATCTGCTGATACTCCGGCGTACTTTCAAATTTGCTGCGTTGAATCTTTATTTTGTATTCACAAACAAAGATACGACGGCATTTGGCTAAGATCCGACAGGCGTACGCCTTCGGATCTTAGGATGCAATACTTCAGTGCCCGCTGGGTGGAGTTTGCATCGTTTTCCGCGTCGGGTATGCTAATTAGCTGTTTACGGCGATCCACGAAGGTACGCGCGTTCGTTGTATTCTCTTACGTCGTCGCTAGTCGGCTTTTCCCGTCGTAAAGTTGCGATTGCTATTTAGGTGGTGTAAAATTAGACAGCCCATGTTAAAGTATGGCCGTCGTTCCCACGTCGAATTTCAAATTCGGGAACGCGCCTAATTTAAATGGTACACGCCCCATTTGAATTAGGCGGGCTTGCGCTGTACGGCTTTACGCTACGCCGCCGCAAGTTTACAGGCAAGTGCTTTGTGAATCTAGCACTTATGCTGAAAACTTGCGGCGGTGTAACGTAAACGGGATATGTTACGCCGCCGTAATTCTACATGAATCTGGCCCTATATTTTTAAGTAAAGCCAACATAATTTTTCCAGTTTATAGCCCAATGATTTAAGTAAAGCCAACTCAATTTTTCCAGTTTCTAGAAAAGTTTAAGTTAGGAACACATATATTAACTTCGTTATTTCAAGTACCTATATAGCACTGTCATTTTACGGAGTGCTTTACATATATACATTCACATCAGTCCCTGCCCTTGAAGAGCTTTCAATCTAAGATCCCTAACTAACATACACATACTAGGTTCAATTTACACAGGAGCCAATTACCCTACCAAAATGTCTTTGAAGTTTGGGAGGAAACCTATGCAGGCACAGGGTAAAACATACAAACAGCAGGAAGGGAGTGTTGTGGCAGGATTCAAACCAGCGACCCTTTTGCTGCTAGATGAAAGGCCTAACCACTACACCACTGTGCTGCCCTATTACTTAGTTACTTAGTTACCTAGTTTTAACCCTCCTGGCGGTATCCCCGAGCGTGACTCGGGGTTGATTTTTCTACCAAAATCGGTAACCCCGAGTCACGCTCGGGGTAGATATGCAGAGCCTGCAGCGTGCGCTGGCTTTCCTTCTCCTGGATCCAGCGATGTCACCATGCTGTGTGAGCGAGCGGGACCTCGCTCGATTCACACAGCGTCCTCCTGTGCCGCCGATCTCCGTTCCCTGCGACGTTACGATGCACGGGAGCGGAGATCGGCGCCAAATTCAAAAAAGTAAACAAACACTATACATACAGTATACTGTAGTCTTATAGATTACAGTACTGTATGTAAAAAAACACACCCCCCTTGTCCCTAGTGGTCTGCCCAGTGTCCTACATGTCATTTTATATAATAAAAACCTTTCTTTCTGTCTGAAAACTGTAGATTGTCCATAGCAACCAAAAGTGTCTTTTTATGTCAAAAATGGTTTTAGATCAGCTAGAAAACAGCGATAATAAATTATAATCACTTGCAGAATTGTGCGATAGCGATTTGCGGGGAAATTCGTCATAAAAAATAAATAAATAATGACAGCAACAATTCTGCAATTGAGCAAATTTCAGTGATTTTGAATTGATTACATTATTGAATAATTTTTATTTCAATTATATTATTACTTGCTATAATTATTTATAATTATTTATTATATTATAATTTAAAATGTTGTTTTTAAAAAAATGTCATACCCGGGATGCCTATTAGATTCTTGTTTGGTCAGATTTAAGTGAGTTATTCCTAAAAATCACAGGCCTACAGTATAAAACGCCAAATTTCCTTGCAAATAATTGTACCGCTTTCAGCATGTTTTTTTAGAAAGAATCATACCGCCAGGGAGGTTAAGTGATAATAACTTGTAACTTACTCATTTTTTTTAAGTTGGTAAAACTTAGTTACCAAATGTATTTGATATATGTTTGAAGGTTTTTATATAAAAATAATACAATAATATGGTGTTTAAAAAAAAGGAATAGTCTCATGAAACAGGCTTTCAAAACAAATTAACATTTATTATTTATAAAGTGTTACAAATGTAATATTATTAAAGTAGCATCAAATGTAAATGTAAACATTTTACGAAAAAAATGCCTCTTTCTAAGATAAAAAATCAAACTGAAACACGTGTATATACAGTATATCTGTAAAGAACATAGAATACAAAACTTTGACCAATTCCCTGTCCCTGTTGAAGAAAAGCATCCCCACAACATGATGCTACCACCACCATGTTTCACGGTAGGGATGATGTGTTTAGGGTGATGTGCAGTGTTAGTTTTCTGCCACACATAGCATTTTACTTTTAGGCCAAAAAGATTAGTTTTGGTCTCATCTGACTAGAGCACCTTCTTCCACACCATGCAGTGTCCGTCACATGGCTTCCTGCAAACTGCAAACGGGACTTCTTATGGCTTTCTTCTTGGCACTCTTCCATAAAGGCCAGATTTGTGGAGTGCACGACTAATAGTTGTCCTGTGGACAGATTATCCCACCTGAGCTGTGGATCCCTGCAGCACCTCCAGAGTTACTATGGGCCTTTTGTCTGCTTTTCTGATTAATGCTCTCCTTGCTCAGCCTGTCAGTTTAGGTGGACGGACATGTCTTGGTAGGTTTGCAATTGTGCCATACTCTTTCCATTTTCAGATGATAGATTGAACAGTAATCTGTGAGATGTTCAAAGCTTGGGATATTTTTTTTATAACCTAACCCTGCTTTAAACTTCTACATTACTTTTTCCCTGACCTGTCTGGTGTGTTTCTTGGACTTCATGATGCTGTTTATTCACTAAAGTTCTCTAACAAACCTCTGAGGGCTTCACAGAACAGCTGTGTTTATACTGAGATTAAATGACACACAGGTGGACTATATTTACTAATTAGGTGACTTCTAAAAGCAATTGGTTCCACTAGATTTTAGTTAGGAGTATCAAAGTAAAGGGGGCTAAATACAAAAGCATGCCACACTTTTCAGATATTTATTTGTAAAAGAAAATTGAAAACCACTTATCATTTTCCTTCGACTTCACAATTATGTGCCACTTTGTGTTGGTCTATCACATAAAATCCCAATAAATAAATTTACGTTTTTGGTCGTAACATGACAAAATGTGTAAAGTTTCAAGGGGTGTCAATACTTTTTCAAGGCACTGTATATGCAGCCTCTTGCTGTTAAAGCCCACCAGCCAAAAGGCTGCATATATGCTCCACGTCAGTGGAAAGAGGTTAAAACGCACACTCTTTAATCTTTAGTTCACCCAGAGCTGAATTTATACTTTTCTCCTCTAGGTTACGGTTCTCATACCACCTTGCTGTCTTGGGCTCCCCTTTTACCAACACACTGACCATAATGCACCTAAAATGACTTACCAAGACAACATTATAACAATTGCATGGTCAAGATCATACTTAGAGAAACCAAATGAAACCCAAATTAACAAAATCACAATCAGAAACAACTCTGCAGAGAAAACATATGTACTATACTGACACAATTACAACCTCTGCAGATACACGATTAGTACCATAATGACACAACCAGAAACACAACATCAACAAAGATACAAGTGTAAAAGCAGGACCAGCCACACAGTGATGATGTCACACCATGAATAGTTTATTTCACCTAACTGGCTTACTGACAGTCCTTGCCTATGGCCATGCTCCACTGACGCATTTCACCCCATTGGTCCCAATTGTAGAACAAGGTTACAGTACATCCGGTTACTTACATCATCATGTTGTGGTTGGCACTTGAGTTCCACTTTATTTATCACGTGACTAAGAACACTATCTTTGTTTTGGGCTTATTTAAGTCATTCTTGAGGTAGAGTGGATTAGTCTAAATCAGAGCAATTAAACCAGTGTCCCATACCCTTGCATTAGCATTCTTTAAAAGGTATTTACTGTGTCTGCCAGTAGATGTGTAGCTCCCAGGCAGAGTGCCACATTACACCAACGCTGAATGTACTTATATGGTGTAATGGCATATAGCCCAGAATCTTGGATAGACAACAGCAACTTTCCTTTTCAAACATGCCTGTAAAAATTAAATGAAAATTGTTTGGTGAAGATTGTAGACAGTTTTTTATTATTATTAATGTAATATCATTTAATATCTTAACCCTTTCATGCCTAAGCCTATTTCTGACATTTAGGGCCAGATTCTCAAATAAGCGCCTATCTATAGGCGGCAGTAGCGTATCTCAGATACACTACGCCGCCGTAACTTAGTGAGGCAGGTCCCGTATTCTCAAAGAACTTGCGGCCAAAGTTACGTGATTGATGCTTTTAACGAATGGCGCATGCGCAGTCCGTGAATGTATCCCAGTGCGCATGCTCAAAATTACGCCGCAAATAGTCAATGCTTTCGACGTGAACGTAAATTACGTCCAGCCCCATTCACGGACGACTTACGCAAACGACGTAAAACACGACGCTGTTCGTGCGTTTCCGACGTCCATACCTAACATGAATTACCCCTGCTTTATGAGGGGTAACTTAACGCCGGCGTATGTCTTACGTAAACAACGTATCTTGCTCCGCCGGGCGCAAGTACGTTCGTGAATCGGCGTATCTAGCTCATTAGCATATTCAACGCGGAAATCTACGGAAGCGCCATCTAGCGGCCAGTGTAAATATGCAACTAGGATACGAAGACGTAAGAGACTTACGCCGCTCGTATCTTAGCCGAATTTATGCGTAACTGATTCTAAGAATCAGCCGCATAGATACGACAGCTCTCATTCGGACTTACGACGGCGTACATGGCACTACGTTGTAAGTCCTTTGAGAATCTGGGCCTTAGTGTTTACAAGTTCAGATCCGTATTTTTTGCTAGAAAATTACTTAGAACACCCAAACATTATATATATATTTTTTTAGCAGAGAATCTAGAAAATAAATGGTGATTGTTGCAATATTTTATGTCACACGGTATTTGTACAGCGGTCTTTTAAAAGCAACTTTTTGGGCAAAAAGACACTTTCATGAATTTAAAAAGAACAAAACAGTAGAGTTAGCCCAATTTTTTTATATAATGTGAAAGATGATGTTTTGCCGAGTAAATAGATACCAAACATGTCATACTTTAAAACTGTCAAAATATATATAAAAAAAATAGCTTGTCTTGCAAAACGCTCTCAAACCAAGGTTTAACTGTATACCGTATATACTCGAGTATAAGCCAAGTTTTTCAGCCCTTTTTTTAAGGCTGAAAATACCCCCCTTGGCTTATACTCGAGTCAGTGTACCTGAAGTTATTAAGAGGCTGCGGGCGTCCATCGTTTAAAATTTGCGGTCTCCTCCTGGTCCCTTCCGTGATAGGCGGAACTGTGTCGGCTGAGAAACGCCTATCACGAACGTTCTCTCATCCTCGGGTTTCCCAGCAGACACTGTGTCTAGTGTCTGCTGGGAAATCACGGACACCTTTTCATCCTCGCACAAGAGGACGTCCGTGATTGGCGGGAACACTGAACACAGTATCTGCTGGAAAACTGAGTCAGAGGATGAGAGAACGTCCGTGATAGGCGGAACTGTGTCTGCTAAGAAACGCCTATCGCGTAAGGGACCAGGAGGAGACCGCAAGTTTTAAACAATGAATGGATGCCCGCAGCCTGTCAATTTCAGGTGCACTGACAATGGGCACAGTGAGGATGGGCACAGTGAGGATGGGCACAGTGAGGATAGGCACAGTAAGGTTGCAATGGGCACAGTGAGGTTGGCATAGTGAGGTTGCAATGGGCACAGTGAGGTTGGCACAGTGAGGTTGGCACAGTGAGGTTGCAAGGGGCACAGTGAGGTTGGCACAGTGAGGTTTCAATAGGCACAGTGAGGCTGGGCACAGGGAGATTGCAATGGGCACAGTGAGGTGTGCAAATGGGCATTGTTGGCCCTCTTTTCTGCTTACAGAGGCTGCTGCATTCTCACCCTAGGCTTATACTTGAATCAATACATTTTCACAGGTTTTTGGCGTAAAATTAGGTACCTCGGCTTATACTCGGGTCGGTTTATACTCGAGAATATACGGTAAATAAATATGTTAAATTTCCTTACAATTTACCTTCTTACATCCACCTCGTTTGTGGTTTTTCTTTTCTATCAGCCCTTTGGTTAAACAAAAAAAAAAAAAAGGAACGGTGTGTATGTAGCTTTGGGATGTAAGCCCCCTGAGGGTAGGGACTGATGTGAATTTACAGTATACAAAGCCTTGCATAAATTGTTTATATTTTTTTAGAACTATATAGATGCCTGTAAAATACACAGTACACTGACCTGGCCTATTAAACAGCTTTGAATTTATTTTGACTATGAAAAGCTGATTGATGATATGATTGCCACATTTTAGAATATATTTAAAAGATGTTCATGCAGTTTATGCAAAATTGTTGTGCCTTTGCAGAGTATATACATAAGTAAGAGAAAAAAATAAAAACATGGATAAATGCAATTTTAAAGGGAATGTTAAAAATGATGGCAGTGTTTTTGAATAACAATAAAGACATTTGTATAGTAGGGGCTTGTGGCTTGAGCAGATGCCAAGAGAGTTTATTGTCTTTATGAGCCATGGGGGATGAGATCCAGTACGCCTGAGTCTATTTTTGTCCTGACATTTTCTCATCACTGCAAAGCTGTGTGAGAAAAGTCCATTTTGGTTTTACACAGAAGAGGATTATTGCACTTTTAGTGCCTTAAAATGGAACTGAACTCTCTCAATCTACATTAAGTATTTTAATCATTATGAATCTAGCATTAGTAAATAGGAAGTTCAATTATTTTGTTTGTATATTTATTTTCTTGTTTTATATTTTCTTCACATTTCTTCAGTTGCTTTCTGGTTTCCGGCTTAGGCAAAAATTATGTTATACATTTCAGGAGCCTTCCTGGGAGAAGCAGGAGGGGCTCCCCAGCTAAGCTCACCCTTCTGCCTGTGTTTCGTCAGATTAGTCGACTTGTCAGAATTTGTAATGGAAGTGACGTTCCATTGCCGCCATTTCGCTACACCCCGCACTCGCTCCACAGTAAGGATAGAGTGGGAAGGGGGCAAGTGCAAATCTTGTTACACCCACCAGAGTTTTGCATGCTACACTTATTTTTAACAGCAAACTGAGGTTATATAGTAAAAAACAGTACAGGGGGTACCCGGGTTACAAACCCGTTAGGGACTTTCCTCCTGTTTGTATATCTGAAATGTTCGTAAGTCAGCCGCACACACGCAGACCAGCAATTACGGACATTTCCGATGTTTTCTGATGTTCCGTCGAATGCCGTTCTGTGCATGCGTGGCCAATTACGGACATTTTCGACATTTTCCGAGGCTCCGTCTGGCCGCGCATGCGCAGAACAGCAGACGGTTCGCGGAAAATGGCAGAGGGTCCCTGCAGTGCCCGGTTCGTAACTAGAAGTTTGTAACTTGAGCATTCGTAAGTCGGGGACCCCCTGTACTTAGAACTGCATTTGACTATTTAGATGTGGAATTTTAAGAAGCAGCGACAAGCCTGCTGATCTCATAGGTTTGGTAATCTGACAGAACACTGCTGCTTTAAAGCTGCTTTAACACTGAAATCTCCCGGGCGTTGGCGGTAAAACGCTGCTTTTATTAGCGATGCTAGTGGGCAAAAAAGGGTTAAAGGCGCCCGCAAAGCGCCGATATAGTGGCACTTTGCCGGCAGTTCAGCGGCGCTGCCCATTGATTTCAATGGGCAGGGGTGCTTAAGGAGCGGTGAGTTCACCGCTTCTAATGCGCTTCAAAGAAGCTGCTGGCAGGACTTTTTCTAAAGCCTTGCCAGTGCAGCACTCCAGTGTGAAAGCCCCAATATTGATTGTTTCAAGCTTTTATATGTGTTGTCAATCACATCTTATCAAGTACAAATATTGAACAAATCAGAATAACTGTAATTATGTAAAAAGTCAATATCTAATAATTCTTTCTTCTTTTCAGATCGTGAAGATCAGTCTATTCTGTGCACGTAAGTACAATTATTTTTTTATCTATATCTATAGAAAATATCTGAAGTTATATATAGTTCTTATATGAATAAAGCAACATGTCTCTCGAAGTAGGGGGCAGAGTGACAGAGAGATGAACTCATCAGTGTCCTGCTTCTCCTTTTACTATACAATAAGGCTTCATTTCCACTGGCGTTTTTACAGCCACTTTTCTGAGCGTTTTTTACAGCTTAAAAACGCCTGTCCATGTTATTCTATGGCATCATGCCCACATAGACGTTTTTGAGCTGCAAATGGCATAGGCGTTTTTGAGCTGTAAAAAAAACGCAGGGCCAGGGCGTTCTGAAGCTCCAGAGTAGAGCTGTAAAAACGCCAGACGTTAAAAAATGCTCAAAAACGCGCGAAAACGCTCAAAAACGCGACCGCTGCATTTTTAAAGCTGCAGCTCACAAAAAAAAAAATTCTTTTTTTTTTTTTTTTTTACAAAATAAACATGGACAGGCATTTTTAAGCTGTAAAAAAGCCTAACAACAGTGGCTGTAAAAACGCCAGTGGAAATGAAGCCTTACAGGACCCCCTCCCCTGTGAGACTGGAGGGTTATGCTGTATAAAACAAAAAAATATAAATTTTGCAGTGCTAATAATGCTCATTCATATAAATGAAAGAAAATAAAGGAAAGTCCAATTGCACTGCGTGTGGTAACAGTAGTAGTCCCAATCCAGTAATGCATACACCACCGTGAAATAGGGGATATTTATTTCCAAATTGATTCCCAGATTCATCACAAGGACCATCACCAATATGAAAGGTGGACTCTTACCAGAATCAACAGACTCTGTTATGGAGTCAGTTTAGCCTGAAACAAGAATCCTGTCACAAAATGCTGGGCCCATATGGTTTGATCAGATCCTCATGGTGTCTCCAATTCCCCGGTAGCATGTTAGATAAACATGTCAATGATGGCGATGCATACTGGTTCCCCTTCCTTTCCCCTTGGTTTTACCCTCCCCCCTCCTTTCTATACCACATACTCCTAAGTACTATCGCGAGGTTCGAATATATACATCTTTTCAGTTTGTCACACACCTGGAGGGGTGATACCCTCTTTCTCCTGCACCTCCCTGGTGTGTAATAATCACTACATATCATATGAGTTACCCATAAGTTCTGTATTTCCTATGTTCTATACTGGCCTATCGAATTTACCTATCTATACTGACCAAATGTCTTCTTACCCCCCTTAGTTATGCACTTATTAAATATTCCCCCCTCTTGGTTCACAGTATTGCTCCCCTTGGGGGTGGATTGAGAGGGGGGACTAGCCTATTGGTCGTTCTAAAGGCTGTTATATTGCACTTTAGCCCTTTCTACATATGTAGTGATAACAGTTTATATCATACCATGGACTTTCCCTGATTCAGGTACAAATGCGACTTTCCCGTTGGAGGTGCTATTACCTATTTCACAGTTGGCTTTTTGCACATTCCAATTTATGTTTATTAGCAACATTAAGATTAAGTAATAACCGTCCATTTTACCGTACTGCGATACGGTCTATATTACAGTACTGTATATGCTTTCTGCTACTGCAAAAAATTATAGAATGTACTGCATATCCTGTTATACTGTTTTATCTCTTGAATAAACTATTATTCTGGAAAAAAAAAAATGATGGCGATGCATAGTCACAGACAGCATGGCTTTGCCCTGCCCCCACTCCCTTGTCATGGGATGTAACTGCCTCAGCAAAGCCAGTGGGAGCAGGAGCAGAGAGCAGAGGACTCAAGGAGTGAGGAGATAAGTATAACAGGGCATGAGGGAACAATACTAACTATGTTACCTTAACAACTGCTACTTAAATATTTTTACCTTAATGCAGGAAATGTATTAAGGTAAAAAAATGTTTAGGCTTTAGAACCACTTTAACCCCTTCAGATCCGCGTTATAGCCGAATGACGGCTACAGCGCAGTTCTACTTTGTCGGGAGGGCATCAATAGATGCCCTCCAATGCTCAAGCAGCCTGCGCACCCCCTGCACCCTATGAGACTTGACTGATCACAGATCGGGGCAAGGGGTCGATCCGGACCCTTAAAAACGTGATCAGCTGTCAGCCATGGACAGCTGATCATGTGATGTAAACAGCTGGTAATCGGCTATTTTTTCTCCTCACGCTGATAGGCCCCAGGAATAAGGAAATTTCTTTATAAACTGGAAATTCCCTTTAACATCATGACTAATTATAGTAATATATAGAACAAGACTTTAAAAGGAGAATTTCAAGTATCAATATTTTATCATAGTTACATGATACAGCATTCATAAGCCATACCTGTGGGATCCTTCTAGAACAGTGATGGCGAACCTTGGCACCCCAGATGTTTTGGAACTACATTTCCCATGATGCTCAACTACACTGCAGAATGCATGAGTTCCAAAACATTTTGGTTACCAAGGTTCACCATCACTGCTCTAGAAGCTGGAAATTACTGAAGTGGACATTAGAGTGATCTCCAATAGCTTCCGGGTTCCTTGCCAAGCAGCTTTCCTGCTGCACTGTGAACACGGGAGGGCACTATTCAGAGAATGCTTTGCATCTTCTCAATGAAACCAAAGCATTCTCTGATTGGAACACCTTGTCCATTCATTGAGAAAAAACAAAGTGATCACTGAATGGCATCCATTTAGAGTGGGCAGCCTCCTGTGTTTACTATGTAGCAGGCCCCACCTCTTGCCATTGGACCTGGAAGCTAGCAGAGATTACTGTAGTAGTGGTGTCTACTACAGCAACTTCTATGTAACTATGTTAAAATATCCATATCCATGTTTTCTTCTTTATGATATAGAGTCCATTTGTATGGCAAATTAGTAAACCATATATATACATACAATTTAAAGACCTTTCATATACATATCTGAAAGGTGTAATAAATAGCCATTATTAAATGATGGATGGCTGATGATGTGGTATAGGGAATGTTCCCAGCTGTCCTCATACGTGGGAGAGAGTTTAGCAATGATGGTCTTTCTGCATGGTATGACAATTAGACAATATGAGGCCTTATATGGTCAGAGCCAGGGACTTCAGAGAAACGCCAAGAGATAGGCACTTTTAGCCTGGGAGAAAGGAAATACAATTTAAAGTCTTTGTGACCACAGTGTAACCTTTTATTTGGAGACACTGCTCCATCCCGCAATGCCGAGCAAACGTTTTAGTTTTCCAAAACACAAACAGAATCAAAATGTTTAGCTGCAAGGTATGTTTATTGCAAACGCTGTGTAGAAATGTTTGCTTTGTTAGCATTCTCACAGGATGTTTTATTTATATCTGAACACACACAAGCTTTTACACATAGGAATACCATGCTGTGCAGTACTTATCACATGTCCAAAAGTCAGCCTATAATCCCCCAATTAGATATACGCCTTGAGAACTTTAGAGAGACTATCATTAATTTAAAAAAATGATTGCAGTTAGAGGTTCCTGTGTGTACAAGCATCAACCTCCTTAACCCTTCACTAATGGTCAAATCTAGGACCATTCTGACAAGAAAAGCTCTGACGCTTCCTTGCCTGCCCCCTCCTGCCTCCTACATATTCTTATTAAAGCGGAGTTCCGGATAAAAAAAAATTACTGCAGCTGCTGACTTTTAATATTAGGAAAGTTACCTGTCCAGGGCACCCGCAATTTTGGCACCCGAAGCCGATCTGTCCCTTGGCTTTCGGGTGGAGACGCCGCCATCTTCACTTGCTGGTTCCCTACTGCGCAAGCGCGAGTCGCGCAAGGGATTTCACTGGTCCCTGCTGTCTTCTGGCACCTGTGTGCCTCCCAGAAGACATCGGGGGGAACAGAAGAGGGGCTGGACATGGCGAAGATCGCTGCGGCGATCAATGCCCGTAAGTGGGAGAAAATATCTGGATTACACAGGTATCTGCTCCCCCCTCCCTCCTGAAAGGTGCCAAATGTGACGCCGGAGGGGGGAAGAATCCGAAAAGCGGAAGCTCCATTTTTGGGTGGAACTCCGCTTTAACCAGTAGGGCAGATGCTACTCAGAAATGTCAGAGCTTTGCCAGTCTGAAATGCCAGGGATTCAGCCAAGACATCAGGGCTTGGGTTACTGCATGCCTCATGTCTCTTTAGGGGCCAGTAGACAGGAAATCTATTTTTAGAGCTGGTTCCCACCAGATGCAATGCAGGTTTTTTTTTTTGTTCTGCATCAAGGTAGTCAGTGCAGTCAAGGTAAAACATGGAGCATTTTTCTGTATGGAACGCATCTGGCACATGGCAATTTTTTTAAAAAAATGCACAGAACGACAGAACACATAAAAAACTCCTCAAAAATGCACCATAACGCACATGGCCTGAACTGAGATGAAGTAAAAAGAGGGGGGCAGCACAAAAAGAGTCCCCGCCGGCTTGCGCTACACTGTTAGTGTAATGCAAGCTGCTTCTAATTTTGACTGCCCTATCATCCCTGACCACACACCTTCCTCGCTGTGCTACATGTTTTCTGCTGCACCATTGGCATGGTTATGTCTTCTTAGTCCTCTCCATAAAATTATCAGAAATGTGTGCTTAAAGTAGAACTATAGGCAACAATTTTTTTTACATTTTGGATAAGGGAGGGTTATAGCCCCTGTCAGTTTATTTTATACCATCCCTGTCCCATTGCAGAGATTTCCCTTCACTTCCTGACCCATAGCCAAACAGGAAGTGAGAGGAAATCTATGCAAATTAAGGAAATCCAATGCCCCCCCCACCAGGCCCTAAGAACTTTTAGAACTTTAAACAGAAAGGGGTGTGGCCTTGACAGGAAGGGGTGGGTCATATTTAAATTAGGGTTTAGTTAGGTCTAGGGCAGCACAAAACCTAAATACACTACTGGGTCTGGTAAGGTTTTTGGGGGGACCCTGGGATGGATTGGGGGTCTCACGCTGTTTTTTTTTTCTATTGTCTGCATTGTTTTGTTTACAATTCAGCTGTCAGTGGGGAAGCCAGCTGACAGCTGATGAGTCATCAGTTGTTAAGGACACAGTGGCCGGTTCCCGGCCCGCTGCTTAACATCCAGCTATTTTTGACACAGAATTCTAATTAGTCAATTATCTTTCGACGGATCTGAAATTCAAATCATTCTGAAAATTTGGAATTCGTAAAAAAAATTATGAACAAAATTAGATTTAACGAAAATGAAAATAAATTAATTCGGAAACGTAAACAGTCTATTTGGTTTTAGTAAATCAACTGCAAGGAACACAGAAGTCTACTGTATGTCTACTGTATGACTATGGGAAACTGCACCAGGGATTATCAGATGGGAGAAGATGCTGCAATTTAACATAAATTGCTGTGTCTTCTTTCCCCTAGAACAAACAGGTGCAGCATACAGGGCTCCCATGGGAATAAATGGCTGTGCATAGGACTCAGACATCTGTGTCACATACCTGTATAAGGTCCTCGAAATGATGAGGGTGGCTTCTTGCATAATTCCCATCCAAGAACTCCTGGAAGTTAGGACAGGGGCTGCTAGGGCAATGGAAGGGCGCAAGTGCCAGAAAGTTGGATCAGCACAGCCAGGTCACAAATCAAATGCAGTAGCTATTGAGCAGGATGGCAGTAAATCATGTGCAGGATCAAGGTCAGGGAGGAGCAGAGATTGGCAATGTGCAGGAAGCGAGGTAGAGAATCTACATGCAAAATGTTGGTCAAGAGTGTAGACTGAGGTTGTACCACGTGTAGGCAGCAAACGTTGATGGAAAAAGGTATTCCTGAATCAGGTTAGACGACAGCTGGGTCCATAACAGGTTCAAGCAGATTCAGGATCAGGGAAAGTTGGAATATGAACTGAGAGACCATTCAGCCTTGATATCATTACGGGACAAGGTTTATGTAGGCACCACTGTCTGTAGTGGATGTGCCTGCTGTTGTGAGTGACTTCCTATGCGCATTCCAACTTGTACAATCTTTCTGATGGCTGGCATGATGTTCCTAACCGCCTGTGCAAGTGGCAGTATTCTGACATCGGATATGTGACAGGTAACTACACTTAATTTTTTTTTTTTTTTTTTTTACTGAATGAGATCTTTGGACTTTTAGCTGCTTTCAATGTTTTATTGTATTCATTTCAGGTACTTATATAGCGCTGTCAATAGAGCTCTATATATACACATTGTACATTCACATCAGACCCTGCCCTCAAGGAGCTTACAATCTGATTCCCTAACTCACATTCATACATACACATATTAGGGCCAATTTAGACAGGAGCCAACAAAAATCTTCCAGCATGTCTTTGGAGTGTGGGAGGAATCAGAGTACTCAGAGAAAACCCACGCAGGCACAGGGAGAGCATGCAGACTCCAGCATCCTGCATTGGCCCTGATACGTCAGGACTTTTGACCGCTGGAGCTGGAATTATGCTTTGGGAACCAGTCTAGCATCATGAAGTAGTGGAGGATTGGGTCAGTAAATCTTCTTTTCTATGCCCCCTAGACATAAATGAGTAGTTAACCCTTGCAGTGAGCCCCACTTGAGTGAATCATTTTAAACTTTCCCAGAGTTGGGCTTAAAATATGTCCTATAATATGTTGCAGTCAAACAAATATACAGATTTCTATTAAGCACATTTTGTCATCCAGTTGTTGGAATACTGTAAACATTTTATGATGGTGAAAGATTTTTTCCCTGCTTGTATTTTATATACTGTATGATGTTTGCTTTGTCTTTTTTTCAGGGGTGAATCTGGTGCTGGAAAAACAGAGAACACCAAAAAAGTAATTCAGTACCTAGCTGTGGTGGCATCCTCACACAAAGGAAAGAAAGAAACTATCACGGTAAGTGCAAACTAAAGCCATATAATCCATGTTAATGTTCTGTGATAATACATAAATACGTAAGCACTTTCTAGGCAAGGATCTGGTCAATTAAACAGCATATTGGCAGTTATTTGTTCTTCTGCCAAGCTACTGTCAGGTTAAGAACATGCAGCATACATTTTACGTTCCAATGTTTACAAAATGTTTAGACTTGTCTAGTAAGCATACACATTTTAGTGTGCGACTGCTTGAACTTATTTGATTCCTACGACTTCTCATTGAAACTACATTCATATTAATTATGTAACTAAAGATTTTTTTTTTACAAACACAGGAAAACAGTTTAATTAGACAATATACCCACGTTGTTACCAGTATTATATGAAAGAGCTATCTTTACAATTAGATAATATCTTCCACATCAATGTATAATCTTGAAGAAAATATTTCTTAAAGTGGTTATTAACCTTCCTTTTTTTAAATAAATATAACAACCATGACTGTACTTACCTGCTCTGTGCAATGTTTTTGCACAGAGCGGCCCCGATCCTCCTCTTCTGGGGTCCCCTGTAGGTGCTCCAAGCCCCTCCTCTTCTTAGAGTGCTCTCACGAAAAGCCGCTTTACCTGGGGACACCCATGCAGGCTCGCTCCTAAGTCTCTGATCCCTGCTCCTGTGTGACAGGATTTGATTAACAGTGTCAGGAGCCAATGGCTCCTGATGCTATTAATCTGTCCAATTATGAGAGAGACAGTGGCTGGAGCCACTGCGCTTGTGCACATCGTTGGATCGGATCAGGCTCAGGTAAGAAAAGGGGGGGGGGGTCTTGGGGGCAGCTGCAGCACAGAAGGTTTTTCACCTTAATGTAAAGAATGTATTAAGGTGAAAAACCTTCAGGCCCCGTACACACGTCCAAGAAACTCGACGGGCAAAACACATCGTTTAGCTCGTCGAGTTCCTTGTGAAGCCGCCGAGGATCTCGGCGAGCCAAGTTTCCTCATTGACTAACGAGGAAATAGAGAACATGTTCTCTATTTGGCTTGACGCGTTTCCTAAGCCAAAAGTGTACACACGACCGGGTTTCTCGGCAGAATACGGCTCCGATTGAGTTTCTGGCTGAATTCTCCTGAGAAACTCGGTCGTGTGTACAGGGCCTAAGACTTTAGAACCACTTTAATATGCACCTGAACCTTTGTCAGTGCTTATTAAGAGAAGCTGCAGACAGCCTCTCCAGTGATTTGGCATGCGATTTGACATGTCAAATCGGCGGCTATTGCCGGCACAGTTCGAATCGGTGCGACACCACATTTGCAGCACCACACCGATTCCCAAAAGTAGTTTCTATACTACTTTTGGCGGCTTCTGGTGTGATTTCAGTAGACATTTGTGCAGAAACCCACACAGATTTCTCTGAAATCGCCCCAAAGTTGGGACTGACATGCGGGAATGAAATCAGTTGAACTCGCAGGATTTCATTCCCGTTGTCAGTGTGAACCTAGGGTAAACTGTGTTTCCACCTTTTCAGCCAAATTGGGATAATAACTTAATATTTGTTACATGTTCTCATTCACATACAATTGCTAAAGAATAATATAATAAAAATGTCTTACATTTTACAATTGTATTGCTGTCAGATGTCTTTATTAGTTGAAAACTAGATTTGAACACAGTTTTTCCAAAGAAAGGGTTAAATATGTAGAATCTTGGCTTCTGAATTTGATGTTAATGAGGGGAAACTTATACCTAGTACATATGATTAGGAAATCGTATGAAAAATACCGCTTTTGACACGTTCGTACGACAATCTGATCGTTAGTACACAGCTTTTGATTGCCGATCACGACATGCAAAATTATCCGAAGGGACAAACATGAAAATGTTACTTGTATGATACCAGAACAAGCGATTTTCATTTAATCAGTACAGTATTTGTCCAAAAAAACTCGAAAGACAGAGAACACGTATGCTAGACAGCTAAAGAATACATTACAATGCAATAAAACACATTACATCACTTCCAAATTTGCATTCTGTCGTACCAGAATTTTCATAACATTGGTAACCTCTTCATTGTCGATAAGAGACTAGCATGCAAAAAAAAATAAAAAAATTGATGATCACATGTCCGATATTCTCATTGTGTGTATGAGAGGCCTTAGGCCAGGTTCACACCTATGCAGGTTGCAGTTTGCATATTCCAGGTGCATTTTGCGTTTTTCAATACACATTTTTGATCCATTGAAGTCTATGGAACCAAAAATCAGAAAAAAGTCCCTGGCCCTTTCCATAACATGCACAGATGTGAACTACATGCATTGGAAACCATGTTAAATGGACTTTAGCGTGTTTCAAAACTGAAAGCACACAAAAAAATGCATAGGTGTGAAACCAGGCCTAAGTCTCTCCTTATTTTTTCTGGGGACAGACTCACTTTGAAATTGTTCAGAGTAGCTTGCAGTCTACCATGGCCTTCTCCAAAGACCCATATAAAAGGTGAGATTTTTTTTCAAAAATTGTTAGGTATGCTGTGTGAATGGGAACACATAACAAACATATAGTGGGGTTTTCTCAAACTTGACTGCAAAAGTGGAAAAAAACGTAAATGGGTGACCAGGGAATGAGAGGCTACACTCGGCTGCATAGCAATTATCTAAATTTCTGGGTCAATATGGACAGTTCTATTGATGCTCCAGCAATACTGTATAACAATTTTTTTTTTTTACAGATTAATTGTGTAATTTGTTTTTAATTAAATGAGTACTTCTGTTATTTGTGCCCACCTACTTTACTGTAGTCAGTTGCCTGAAATAGGCATTTAAGTTTAGTTTAAAGTTGTAAATCCCTTTAATACTTATATCATTCGAATAAGCTGGCAAGTCACAGTTTGCACAAAAGCCTTATATACATATTTCAGTGCAAGTCATGTTACTATTCCCATTATTTTTGTGGTCCACTGGTCAGTTTATAATTCTGGAAGAAATCATCGTATCATTTATCTCAGGTAATTATTGTTCAGATATATTCTCCATGCAAATTGTCTATTTAATGTTTGCTACAAAAGGACATTATGTTGTTTTTGCCACTATGATCCTGACGTTTGTTTTACCACATTATTCAACTACAGCAAGGCCCATCTTTTGCCTACGTGAGTAACTAGATTGTGCAGTGTGTGTTTTTTACCACAGTGTGAAACTTTGCATGTTATTGTACCAGTGGTGACAGTAATGATATAGGAGCTGGTGGTGGTGATATAATGTTGTATCACACGGAGAAACGCAACAATAGCACCTGTCCTTGACACATAACAGTGTGAAATTAATGAGCTCTGACAAGTCTAGAAATGTGGTTGTCAACCAAGCTAATTCCATGTAGATACAAAAATTGACAATATTATCCATCTGCAAAGTCCAAAAACAATTGGAGACATCAAAAACAGTTACTTCAAAAATGATACCATCTTACTACAGATGTTCTGTTTTATTGGCTAATGCTGCTTTTCAGCCTTAGGAATGGTTGAGAATCATTGATCTACAGTCAAACCTCATACTCTTTTTTGTGTGTAAGATATCTGTGGTTGATTAATTATGATAATCCTGAAAGAGTCAACGAGTTGAATTGGAAACCTGTCAATAGTCTAACTAATAATGGCATTCAACCTTGATATATTAAGGACTATTAAACTTCTACTGATTGCAAACCCAAATATGCATGTTCTTTACTGATATTCTGAGTGCCTTGCATGATTGCATGCCAATCTGCTTGCTATTAATGTTTTGTGAGTTTTAGGGTCAACTCTATCCAAAAATTATGTTTATATATGTGTGATGGTAGCAAGCATGATCACATATCTCTTAGGCAATGATTGGTGAGAAATCCTCACAAGTCTTCCTAGTGCTGCACAACTGCCATAGTTATATCAAAGCCAAATTGTGCTATTAAATATTCTCCAATCGATTTCTATAAGTTACATTTTGCAATAACTGGGTTAGACAACTTCTGGCCTGTGTCATCTTTGTAACAGCCTTGTGGGAGAGGGTGGAGACAACAACAACTGTAGGCCAATCTTGCCAATATGGCCTACGAGTTCAACCTACTAGAGCTCATCCAAAACCAAAATGCCAGTTTGGGATGGAGTTGGCTTTTAAATATAAACACACACCAATTTTAAAATGACATTGTAAAACAAAAAAAGCTAATTATATTCAGGAGGAATTGTTCTGGGAAAATATAATTGAATATAAATAGAGAGCAGATTAAACTGCTCGCTTGTCCTGACATCTACTCTAATTACACTATTAAGGATACCCCAAAAAGAGATTATAGGCTTACTCAAGAGGAGTAGGTTGACAGCTGGTTTAGAATAAAGCAGGGCACCACAGGACAGATCTGACCTGGGAGTAGGGACAGGACTCGCAGAAGTAGTCAGAAGTTCCCAGGTAAGAGCAGATAATGTGGGATCCCCCAGGGGTCCAAGGATCAGTCAGTGTTCACCAGATCTCTTCATGGTTGAAATGAATTTCACTGTGTGCTGACCTAAGGTTGCAACCCCCAGGTTGCTTAACAGATAAACTAGGGTAACCAGGAATGAATCCAAGGATCCAGGCAGGTAGCTGACATGGTTAGTCAGGAATTAAGTTGAGAGTAGGGCAGGTAGCAGACTCTGTTCGCCAGGAACAAAGCAAAGGGTAATGGCAGGTAGTGGACAAAGCCAGAGGTTAGTACACAAGAATCAAAGAACAAAAGCAGGTGAGAGCTGGCTAGTACAGGGCTCAGCTGATAACTTGCAAAAGCAATGATTCGAAAACTGCACTGATTTTAAATAGACAAGCCAAAATGAGAGAGACTTCCTGATTGGCTGCTGCCTGACAGGAGGGGGAGAATCATGCTTTAATCAGTTGCAGTAGAACTAAGACAAATAGTCAGGTTGAACAAGGCCTAGCGAAGTAGCTGATTATAACAATCAGCAGGTGAGACAAGGCACTCAGTCCTTTGTCCAGAACCAAGAAGAGAAACAGAGCACACATAGTGGAACTACAGCAACCAGAACAGCTTTGCAAATTAAAGCTGTGAACTACAAGTAACATATTGACTTGCCTTCTGGTCTGTGGGACTACAAATAACAGCTTGTCTGCTGGTCTGTGGAAACACAAGTAACAGATCAGTAGCATCTTTTACTGCTGGTCTGTTACATCCCTTTGTTATTCATGTAAAGATGAACATTTTATGTGTTGTATTTTTCCAGCCTTCTACAGACAATGCGAATACTGAAAATTTAGAGCAATTCGATGTTTTTTATGACTAAAAAATAGCTCTCTTCTCTTTTTGGAATGTCACCTTTTAGGCCAGGTTCACACCTAAGCGAATTGAGTGCGGCTTAAACCGCATCTAATTCGCAGGACATTTCAAAATACATTGTTTTCAATGAGGCTGGTTCACATATGTGCGATGCATCCGCACTGCGCATTGCCTCCAAACCGTGTGCGTTTTTTATGTCTTGGGGTGCGGCTCAGGTGTGAATTCAGTCCCATTATCTTCTATGGGTACGCATCTAATTCGCAGATGTGTTCTGTTCTCTTCAGGAATTTCTCTCATTCAGCTCAATACACTTCTCCCCCACTCTCCTCTCACCTGGAACTTCTCCCAGGTCTCCAAATTCGCATCTAAAACGTTGCTAATCTGCAGAACACATCTCTTAGCTCTCTGCAGAGATAAGAGAGCTGAAATTCGCACCGCACTAGTGTGATTCAGGCCTTAAAGAGATCCTGGGGAGAGTAGGGCCCCTTTCACACTGGGGCGGGAGGTGCGGAAGCGGTATAGCGGCGCTAAAAATATCGGCACTATACTGTCGGAATTGCCGTGGGATTCGGCCACTAGCGGTGCGGTATTAACCCCCGCTAGCGGCCGAAAAAGGCTTAATACTGCCCGCAATGCGCCTCTGCAGAGGCACATTGCGGGCAGTATTACCGCAGTTTCCCATTGTTTAAAATGGGAAGGAGCGGTATACACACCGCTCCTCTTACTGCTCCAAAGATGCTGCTTGCAGGAAATTTTTTGCTCTCCCGTCAGCGCATCACCTCAGTGTGAAAGCCCTCGGGCTTTCATATTGAGAATGCTGGGCAGGAGTTTTTCAGGCAGTATTTAGGCGCTATTTTTAGCGCTATACTGCCTGAAAAACTCCTCAGTGTGAAAAGGGCCTTACTAAAACTGTTGCACACAGAATCTAGTGCAGCTGTGCACAGTAACCAATCAGCTTCTAACTTCAGCTTGTTCAATTAAGCTTTGACAATGACAAGTGAGGTCACACTGAGGGCGGGTTTGAAATTGCCAAGTTTAGCTGAACTTGCATGATTTCAAACCTGCATTTCAGTGTGAGTTTGGGGGCGATTTTAAAGACATCTGTGTGGGTTCATGCACAGATGTCTATTGAATTTGCCCCCAAAGTAGTTTTGGGAATCGGTGCAGCGCCGAGCCAATTTGGACAGTGCTGTTGCCAGCAATAGGCTCCAATTTGGCATGCGATTTGACATGGTCCAATGTGAACGGGGGCTAAAACCTAGAAGCTAATAAATAAAACATATTTTAAGAAAGATGTGTACCTGTGAAAAGACTCCCTTGGGTAGACACCCAAAAATCTGGAGACTGCTGCTGGGTCACACCAGGTAGGTGAACAGATGGGTGGAAGAGCTGGGTGTTCTTGGAGAGTAATTGAACACTCCCAAAAAAAGAAAAGGGCTATGACATGCAAGAAGGGAGGGAGCTGCACTAAGGAATTGACTCTTCCTAGAGTAGTCACATGTTTTATTCAAGTTCACTACACAAGTTCACTACAAGTCAATTAAAATCATTTATGCAAAGAAAAACACTACAAGTACGCATTTAAAAATCTGTGCATTTACCTGCAATTTTTAATTGCATATTGTACCCCTTAATATAAATGTGTAATAACTCATAGCAACCAATAAAAAATAGCCTTCCAATGTAATGACAAATTGAGGCTGGGTTCACACTATTGCCAATTGGATGCAGATTTCTCCGCATCCAATTTGCATGTCAGGAGATTGTGACTGTCTCTCTATGAAGTCTGTTCACACATCTCCGGAGCGGCACTGGTGTGAATTTCACAGGAGAGTCCTGTGTGTCTTCTGGTCTGTTTCAGGTCCGAAATCAGCCAAAAATTCGGGCTAAAACCGGACCTGAAACAGTGAACAGGGACGCACAGGACCCTTGCTGTGAGCTGCTCTGTGCTGCAGTGTGAACCCAGCCATAAAAGTACAAACAGTTACTGGAAAAATCTGCACATCATTGCCTTATGCATTTTTATTAAAACAAAGACAAATATCACGATCTCATTGCCTTTAAATATCATTTTTGCACTGATTAACATCAGCATATGATAATTAAAGTAATTTTGTTAATTTTCCATATAAAATGCTTTATTTTGTCAATATTACATCTGTCCCTTACTGCACTTGCATGTTGTGCTGTGTATTTATTGATATGAAGTGAATAACCGCCCTTATTGTGAATTTGCATGAAAAGTCATTTATATCATTCAAAGACAGCGATTTGTTTCATCGGCTGCATTTAACGCTATTGCATTTTTGTGGAATGCAGTGGAAATCAGGCAAGTGGTTAAGGTGGGGTTATAGCCACTTTCCATCATGATACTATGTAATTCTTCATAACAGGGCCCAATGCTATGCCCAGTTCAGAAAGTATGTCATTATGGGAATCCTTAATGACTTAGTTTAATAATAGTTTATGCTAAGAATATGAATCATTTGGCTTTGGTTGTGTGCCGAGGCCAGTCAGGGTCCCCAGTAATGATGCTTTGCTGGTGCTAGCTTGTGCCTTTGATCTGTGAAACATTACAGAACTGCATTATAGTTGCTGCTTTATACTTCATGCTACAGCAGAGACCCTAATTGAATTGCATTCGCTAGTACATTGACCTGATCAGCAACTGATCTGTGAGCACAAGCTAACAAAGACTTTTGCAGTTTGCTAAATTATCCAAAAATGCTGTGCACTTAGATTAGACAAAGCAAACTACTGAAATTGTAAATACAAGAGAATAAAAAAATTGATGAAAAAACAAGATCATCTTTATTAAAGCAACAGGGGCTAAAGAGAAGATTCCAACCCAAAAAATAAATGACCAAAGCTGAACTATGTTTGGTAGTTTTAGGGGCAGTTCACACCAGATGCTGTTTTGTGCGCTTTTTTTTTGCACTAAAAATGCATGCACAGTGTTTTCCATGTATTCCAATGGCTCTAGTTCACACCATGCAGTCAGTTTCTGGTCAGTTTCCGATGCAGAAACTGACCGGAAACTGACTACATGGTGTGAACTACAGCCATGGAAAACATTGTGCATGCATTTTGTGCAGAAAAAAAGCGCACGGAACTGTGTCTGGTGTGAACAAGCACTTAGAATCATTATATTGCAGAGATCAATTTAAGTGGATTGATGCCTGTTACAGCCTGAACATTGCAATCAAGAAACATATTATAATATTTACAAGGCTTTGCTAGGAAATTTGGACTACACCATGGCTGATTTGAAAAGATCTGTGCTAAAACCAGATTCTGGACAAGATCACGCAGCGGTAGCTACTGAATGGTATGCAAGATCCTTCAGTGGAGGCGATCAGACTCTATACAAGGTCATTCAACTGAGACTACAAGTATGCCTGGGACAAGAACTTCCCAAGAAGCAGCAAAGCGCGAAAAACAGTGCTGAAGAAGCCCCCAGCTTTTTGTGGAAGAGCAAACTTTAATTTTCATAATCAAATACATTAGAAAATGTTATTACAGAATGATAAACTTGGCAATTTTGAAGGTCAAAGCAAAAGAGAAGCAATATTAGAGATCACTTCAATAACAACTATTGATGTCTTACGGTCAATATCTAAAGAGTAGATCAATTACATTTAACAACAAATGCCATCAAAATATACAGTATACTGTTATATTAAATCTATCACTATTGTGTCTGTGTGGCTTATGTAATAATGCCAAGAGCAAAGAACAACCTGTTTAATCCCTTGCCAACCAACCACAAATCATGTTTATCACTATGACTACAGTACACAAAAATCGAATTGGCGGCACAATTTTACAGTCGTTATTGCTCTTTGCATTACCTTATTTAAAACTTTGAATAAGTATCATTTTCTGACTTCATGTTCATAACACTGCTTGATATGAATTCCAGGGAGAGCTGGAAAAACAACTTCTTCAGGCTAATCCCATCCTTGAAGCTTTTGGAAATGCCAAAACTGTGAAAAATGACAACTCCTCTCGATTTGTAAGTAGCCTTCATTGTCAGTTAAACATTTCAAACATTGAGAGCCCATTCACATTAGTGTATTGCATTAACGTATAACTAAAGGCAATATCTTTTATTTATTTTTTTGGATAGAGTGGAAATGGATTAGAACCCCTATGGGTTTGTATTTCTTTTTTTGCTGTCTGTGCTCTCGTTAAAAAGAATCACTCTTTCTATTTGTCCTGTTTACCATTTCTATTGAAAGCGACAGTAAAAGAAAATCCCAAATTTTAGGTTGTCCCCAAAAAGTATTAGAGGGGACACCAATGGAGACACCTGGGGGGCCCAAGGGATTCCCCTAATTTGCAGGGATTTTCTCTTACTTCCTGTTTGGCTATGGGACAGGAAGTGAAGGAAAATCTCCTCTATGGGACACAGATGGTGAAACAAAATCTGGCAGGAGTTTATAAACTCCCCTTGCTCTATCTAAAATGAAAAAAAAAAAAGTTTTGGCTATAGTTTTACTTTTTTTTTCTTACTTAGCGCACCTTTCCAGCAGATTCAATACATGTTGCAGTGTGCTACCAGAAATGGTACCTGAACCCTTTTGGTTTTCTGGTGTGTTAAGCGGCCTATTCAAATTATAGGGCTACCTAATGCAACCTAGGCAATGCATATGTGCTAATGCACTGCAGTGTTGTAAATGTGCCCTCACCTTAATTTGTCAAATTTTCATTACAGGACTGGAGAAAAAGTCTGACTGGTTGATACTATGGCTTCTCCTATCATATACTATATATTGCAGATTTCAAAATACTTCTATTTAATCAGCCAATGATAGTTTCTGCCATGTATCAAACATATGCTACAACATTCCTATTCTGCCCTCATCCATGGAGTACATACCCTCTAAGGCAGACCATACATGTTTAATTTTCTTTTATTTAACCAGCAAGTAGAATGAAAGAAAATTAATTGATTCCCCCATCCACACATTCAAGGTGTATAGTGGAATCCCTCCAAGGGAGCTATTGTATTCTGACAGCGGGTGAGTTCCCCGCCAGCAGAATAAACTCATCAGCACCTCTGGCTATAGCCGCTGGCACTGATTGAGCAAGCATTTTCCAATAGGCTAGTTGTGCAGAGCCCAACAATTCTCACACAATTTCAAATGTTTAATTTTGCTCATGAACCATAAGCTATCACACACTTCATACTTAATCTAGTTCTCAGGCCTCGTACACACGACCAGTTTCCTCGGCAGAATTCAGCTTCCGACCGAGTTTCTGGCTGAATTCTGCCGAGGAAACTGGCCGTGTGTACACTTTCGGCCGAGGAAGCCGACGAGGAGCTCGGCGAGGAAATAGAGAACATGTTCTCTATTTCCTCGTTGTTCTATGGGAGAACTCGTCCCGCCGAGCTCCTCGGCGGCTTCAGTGCTGAACTGGCCGAGGAACTCGATGTGTTTGGCACGTCGAGTTCCTCGGCCGTGTGTACGAGGCTTTAGACCAATAGCACAAACATGTTTTAATTTTTGCAAACAATGCTTCTGGTTTAAACCTCAGGATTCTCAGGCAATATAGGGTTACTCTTGCAGTTAATAGTGAGCATTTCTGCTCATATTTTCTGTGTAAAGAAAGATCCTTACATTGTGCAATAGAGTTGGGCGAACGGTTTGACCTGAGCATGAGTTTGGGCGGAACATTGGCTGTTCGCCTGTTCGACGAACACCTGAATTATTGGGACGTTCGACCGTTTGTTCTGCCCACCGAAAGAGCACAACACACTGCGCTGCCGCACAAGGCATTGGAAGCACTGATTAGCTGAAGCAATGAAGGCGTTGCCCAAGGTTTCCTGCAGTATATATCAGTGCATTACTGCACATTTAACACAGTATATATTAGTGTGTTACTGTACGTTTAACGCAGTATATATCAGTGCATTACTGTACATTTAATGCAGTATATATCAGTACGTTACTTCACATTTAAAGCAGTATATATTCTTGTGTTACTGCACGTTTAACGCAGTATATATCAGTGCGTTACTGTACATTTAACACAGTATGTATCTGTGCTCTACTGTACGTTTAACACAGTATATCTCCGTACGTTACTGTTTGGTAAATCATACTTTTGCTTCAATTCGTCAAAAATCTGAAGCTGACCCCCCGTGAATATTTGATCCACATATTTAATGCCCATGAGTGCCCAGACATTCGGGTCAGGTATAGACAAACTCAGATAAAGCCAGGTTGAACCAGAGGGGATGGTTTCACTTTAAGCATCAGCAAATCACTGATCATTTAAAAATTATGCTTTTTACTAATTTTTTGTCATTCATACATGTCCCCCAGGGCAGAATCCGGAACCCCAAAACCATTGTATGCCCATTTACTTGCATGATTTGATTTTGAATGATTTTTCCAGTTCGGGTCCCATAGACTTCAATGGGGTTCATTATTTGCTTCCAAACTTTTGTGATGTTCTAAAGTTCTGCCGCAAACCGAGCAAGGGGTCGTTCAGGCCCATGTCTATTGTGCATGCAATGGCATTAAACATCACTAGATGAGAAGAGCCAGTATGCAGGTTGGTGCAGCAATCATGAAGATAAAAGCAGATCTCCCATTGCCTGTATCAACAAACACTTGACCCATTTATTGCCACATTTTGACATGCTATTCCCATCAGTTTTACCATTATTCACTTTACTATAAGGCCCCTTTCACATAAGCGGACCATTCGTTTAATCAGTTCAGTGCCGTTTTTGAAGTTTACATCATTTTTTCATCGGTTTTTCATCCGTTTTTACATCAGTTTTTCACATGAGCCAGCTAGAGTCCTACTTAGTACCGAAGCTATTCTTTCATGCAAAAATTAACTGTTTCTCTGTTTACATTCGTATTTTCGTCCGTTCTTCGTTTTTTTTTTAACAGAAGAAAAATAGTGCTTTGATGCATTACAAAAAACAGATGTTGACAAAAGCGGATGTAAATGGAAGTAAATGGATGATTATCCATTTACATCCGTTTTTCCATAGAGATGCAGTGGTGTCTGTTTTTTGCCGTCAACGGTCCGCATGTGTGAAAGGGGGCCTAAGGGTGCGACCACATGTTAATGATTAATATTTATAAATTACCCATTGCACACTGCCATACACCATTTTTATACTCTCAGAAAATGATATATAATATATATATATATACTGTATATGTATGTATTGCGACATTGAGAAGAGAGGGGAAGGTTTGTTTTAATATTTAATTGTCCTTACATTTAGCCATGATCCAAGCCAAATTTCATTTTTACTGGCTTCTAATTGCTGCAATTGCTGTGTTCAGAGGTTTAAGGAGGTTTTGTTGCAGGTCTCTCTCTCTCTCTCTCCTGGGCCACAGGAAGCTACTCTTTGAGAAAATCTTCAGTGCTTCACTGACCTGTATTTGTTTTCTGTTTATTTAGCTACATGCAACCTTTTATAATAAATTCATCTGAGTGTCAGTTTGAAAACTGCCTGCTGTCTGAAATCTGCTTGTGGATCCTTCATAAGTCTAAATGTGCCTTTACCCTTTAAAGCAAACTCTGTCCATGTAGCAGGTTCACTTTAATGCTTCCTTCCCTAGCAGCGCATGCTTACCTTTTCTTCACTGCTCTGTTCAGAAGAAAGCATCCAACACTTCTGGGTAAACAGGGGGGTCCCTTTCCTTTCATGGTTGTTGGTCATTGTACCAGAAATATCACATGGGGCAAGGAGAGAGTCCTCAGCCCTGTATAAGCTGTCACTAAAGTGAAACAGAGCTTACACAAGGCTTTCTTTCCTTGCTCCTATTTGAGTCGTTAGGCCTGGAAGCAAAGGAAAGGGGAATATATGCTACTAGAGAGGTGGGCATTAAAGCAAACCCACTGTTTTCCCTACATGGGCAAAGCACATGTGAATTATGTAAAATATTCACATTTAATGATGTGACAATAAAATATATTATGTGTCTTACTTAGGGTAAATTTATTCGGATCAACTTTGACGTTACTGGCTTCATTGTGGGAGCGAACATTGAAACCTGTATCCTTTTTAGCCTGCTATACTTCAAGGAACTTTGGTAAGCCTTGTCAGCCAGTTAGATAAACAGCTATGCTCTGTATGTCTAAGTAAGGCAAATATCCACAGTAGAAATATAAACACACTAAGACATGGAAATAGTTTATATAGATGCTAAATTCTCAATTCCTACAGCTCCAAAAGATGCTCTTCCCAGCTGCTACCAAAGTCAAAGATTATGACAATGTGTTCAGCCATCTCAATTCAAAAATTACCTTTATCTAAGAAAAGAAGTCTATGATTGCCAACAAAATTTTTTCGAGTGAAACCAGTGCTGTAGACCAGTTCCTGGAAGCCAGAAACAGTGGGCAACTTCATGAGTCTCTATACCTCTAATAAGGCAATGCAAGGAACAATGCTGTATGAAAAGAAGTGGAAGCCAAAGTTTACCATGCATTATGGTAATTTATGGCTAAACACCTGTAGATGATTTACCAAGTACTGTTTTTTTGCACATTGCTCTTAATACTGTTCTGTTTCTTTATATTGCTTCTTATTATTAACACTTTTTTGGTTTCTGTAAGGTTTTTACCTCTCCACTTTATATGCAAGACATGGATTCATGAATCTCACAAACAAGGAAAATACATTGAGTTTCAGCAGCCTATAGAATCTCGAAACACTCTTATAAACCCTTTTGACTAATGTTAGGGTTGTCAAGTGACCACTTCAGGCTACCTTAATTGACAACAGTTATAGAGAAGATTGCAAACCGCTCTCTTAATTTATAGCTAGCTAGGGAGATGCATATGGAAGGTGCAATTCGGGGACATATGGAAGATATTTTTTTTTTTAAATGCTAGTTGCCTGATCCACTTGCTTTAATTATTTCAAACCACTGATCAGAAAAGCAGGTGATGAAGATTTTCATTCTGACTTTAGTTTCTACATTCTGATTTTAGGTCAGTAATTATGAATGTATTTAAACCAGGGACATTAGCGTGTTCAGGAGGTGGCCGTCAATGGCACTCTGAATATTTACAAGTTTACTTTAAAGCCTATTTTTAACATTTAAAAATAGTTGGAGGTCTCAGCTGAACTCATTTGCAAATATATTTTGAATCCTTCCACCAATAACAAGGTGCATTTACAGGTGTGTTCCTATTGTTATCATTAGAATACTAAGGCTGGCCATACATTATACAATTTTGTATTGTACAACTTCCCTGTAGATTTACCAAAACCAGGGCTTTTTTTCAGCACGGGGGAATGCAGTTCCGGCACCGTCTGAACTGACTGTATGTAATAGCAAGGGATGCTGGGGTGTGCTGCAGGGTATTGATGCTCACTGCTGTGGATCTATTTTTGCAGGAGGGTCTATTGTTTCTGGTGGGGGACCTATTGTTTCTAGGGGAGTCTTATGTTGCTGGGGGGGTCAGTTGCTGAAAGAGATCTACTGTTGAGGGAGGTGTCTATTGTTGATGGCAGCCAGAGAGTCTATAAATGCTGGCTGTATAGAGATCTGTTGATGCTGCCGTGAGTCTATTGTTGCTGATGGGGAAATGTTGTTGTGGGTGGTCCATTGTTGTTAGGGGATCTATTGTTGCTGGCTGCAGGGGATCTATTTTACTGCTTTTCTTGATATCATTACCAAATTTCATATAAATTACTTAGCACCACAAAATGATACTTGGTTCTATATTGTCTAAAAGGGGCGGTACTGGGAGGTGGGTAGGGGGCGGAGACAAGGGGTGACTCGGAAACGGGGAGTTCCTGCACCTATTGTCTGAGAAAAAAAGCCCTTACCAAAACCATATAATATGAGGTCAAACGTAAACAGTTTCAATTTGTATGCAATCAGGCAGGCCATTGTACTACATAGTTGAAGGTAAATCTAATGAAAAATGTATAAGAAAAGTGTATAGTGTATGGCCAGCATAACATTGGGTTGCATAAAGCAATGAATTTATTGAATGCCTCAAATATACAATGAAACATAAGACATCTAAACTTGCCTAGGGCAGCTGAAAACTTCTTGTGTGTGTGTGTACCAAACATAGCAAAGAGAAAAAAAATCACGATTAGATGAAACTTAGATGAAAATATTATAGACTGAACCTTCTAAATTACAGGTTCAGAAAACATTTCCTAACTTAGCATATCACTGTAGTGTCCTCACTCTTGCTCAGAAAGGATTACATAGGAATTTTTTGTACAAAGGTTAAATTATAATTGGACATTCCATATAAGGAATATTAAGATGTTGGCACCATATGCCACTGCATAAACAAGTACTGAATTTCTTAACTTGTTAGTTCAGTGTTGTTTACAGTTGTTTTCTGTCCTAGATAAAGTTGTTTCTTTAATAACTAAATAGATTTGCTTGAAAAATCCCGTGCTGTTCGTCAAGCAAGGGAAGAAAGAGCTTTCCACATCTTTTACTATTTACTCCAAGGAGCCAAACCTGCTTGGAAAGGTACGTAAGATAGATCCAAAATATTATATGCACCTTATGTTTATACATTCAGTTTTCGGAACAAGGTTAGCTGTAGATACAGCACCTGTTGCAACACACTTGCCTAATGACAAAACCTCCAAAAATAATTATTTTTTTCTAGACTGATTAATTTATAACACTGTAAAAAACAACATCTGCAAATAAATATTTTTGTAATTTTATTACAGGTACGTATATGGCACTGAATTTATGCAGTGCTTTACATATATATTACACATTTACATCCATCCCTGACCTCAAGGAGCTTACACTCTAATATCTCATGTTTGTTGCAACTGCTAGATATGTTTATATATTATGTACAGTATATGTATGTGGCTACTCCTCATAGGCCAAGTTTAGCTGAGCAGAGCAGAACCTAGAAAAAAAGTAAACCCACAACATGCAATAGAAATGTTGCATGGTCTGCTTTGACATGTATTGTACATGTATCATCAGTCAACATGGTGTGGCTGGTTTAATGTAAACACATTTTTTTTAGGATGTCAGGCGTAGAAGAACATATTTCTCCATTCATCTATACAGAAAAAATATTGGTATTGTATTTGACTAGTATTTAACTGGTAATGTGCAAATCTACTAAAGGCCAAAAGCACCCTCAGGGCCAGATTTACCATTAGCCACAATAAACATGTGCGAAGAGGTACCATAGGCAGATTTTGGCATTTTAAATAATGGTCATGCATTATATTCAATTATCAGTAGGAACAGTCATTTAATATAGTTTTTTATACATCTTGGAGTTGATTTATTAAAAGAAAATAGTCTGTTCACTTTGCAAGGAAATTTCCAATTTTGATCGACATTTGTAGGATACGATCATAAATCATCAATATCATCTGTGTTTTCACTATGCAATATCATAAACTGATCTATTGAGATACAATCAGATTCATGAACAAAGCATCTTAGTTCAGACGCTCGATGCAAACGATCAATAGTTCTCATAGTTTCATAGTTGATAGGGTTGAATAAAGACACCAGTCCATCCAGTCCAACCAACTCAGTCCATCCAGTCCAACTCAGTTTTCTAGAATACAATTGAATGTGGTTGGGTATTCTTTGCCAAATTAAGCTTTACCACATTTACTAAGCTATGGAACAACTGCACTTTTTAAAGTGCAGGGTCTATTTGCCTTTTGTAAATCAACCCCTGTACCAAGTGTTCCACGTCCACAATTTGCTCTTCTGCATTCTGGGCATTTTTCCCATAACACATAGAACCCTAAGCACGAGTACCACTTGGTAAAGCATTCAACCCTAGACACCTTGTACAGTTTTCATCCCTGCCAGGCTGAAATCTGATAGGCTGCAGGCAGTGGACAGGGCTCAACACTGCATCTATGCAATGGGCCTATTACTAAAAAGCTCTCTTGTGGAAAGATTCTTTGACTTAAAACACTAGACACTATTGAATATAGATTAGAATGAGTATTAGATTGACTATGTCATTATGCATTTATATGTGCTAATTCGCAAATTTTTCTTTTTTTTTTTAAGAGGAATTACTTCTTGAAGGTTTTAGCAATTACACATTTATGTCCCATGGTTATGTGCCTATCCCTTCTCAGGATGATTCTGATATGTTCCAAGAAACATTGGAAGCTATGGAAATTATGGGATTTAATGAAGAGGAGCAAATATGTAAGTTACCTCTTCACTTTTTCAACCTGTGTGCAATGGCCTGTATCTTCAAGGAGTTCAAGCCTGTCCTTGGCAATCTGAAAAAAAAAGACACAATTTCAATTTTGCCAGTTTTGCAGATTTCTCAGGACAGTTATGTGTGCATAAATCACGCCAATAAAGCCTGGATGTAAATAGGAGATTGAAAGGGGTTCCTACCCTTTAATACTCTTACACTGTTTTGGCTAGGGATGAAATGTATCTGCTACTTTATGTAAACCAATTATGTATTCTTAAAGCTATTGTAAACCCTCACCTTGTAAAACAATTCATTCAGTTTAAAATATATATGTGTATAGATATACAAAAACCCATTATCAATACCTTTTTGTTTTCATTGTTTTATAAGTAATCCCATTCCCTCTGTTCTCAGCTGGAGGAGTAGAAACATCAGCACACTGATCTTCCTAGTAAATGGCTATGTGCAGGGGGTCGTCATGACAAGTCTGACCATTGGAGGAGAGCACACTTAGTTTACAACACAGCTAGAGAACTGACTGAGGTGTGTTCTTCTGCTTAGTGTGGTCAGTTTGTAACAGGAAAGCAGAGGGACTGGCAGGAACAGTAGGGATTTCACACAAGGGAAGCTATATAAAGAGAACATGATACTTTTTCATACAAGTACATGGTACAGGGGCACATATTAATAATATGAAATATTGTGTTTCCATACTCTTTAAGTATTGGTTTTACTATCAAATAAAGGTAGGGTTGTTTTTTTTTTTTTTAATTCCTAAGCAGCCATCCCAAAGAAGAAACACATTATTTGGTAAGGAGGTATCTCCATTTGTATAACATTTTGCAATAAGGTGTTCTATATACACTGCTCCAGAAAATTAAAGGAACACTTTTGAATCAGAACTATTGGGATATTGATCTGGTCAGTTAAGTAGCAGAGGGGGGGGGGGTGTATACAGAGGGGGTTGTTAATCATTTTCAGCTGCTTTGCTGTTAATTGAAATTAATAACAGGTGCACTAGATGGGCAACAATGAGACGACCTCTAAAACAGGAATGTTTTTTCAGGTGGAGGTGTCTGACATTTTTTTTCCCTACTCGTCTTTTCTGACTGTTTTTCACTAGTTTTGCATTTGGCTAGGGTCAGTGTCACTACTGGTAGCACGAGGCGATACTTGGACCCTATAAAGGTTGCACAGGCAGTCCAACTCCTCCAGAAGCTTTGCCGTGTCTCCCAGAACAGTCTCAAGAGCATGGAGGAGATTCCAGGAGACAGGCAGTTACTCTAGGAGAGCTGGACAGAGCCGTAGAAGGTCCTTAACCCATCAGCAGGACCGGTATCTTCTCCTTTGTGCAAGGAGAAACAGGATGAGCACTGCCAGAGCCCTACAAAATGACCTCCAGCAGGCCACTGGTGTGAATGTCTCCGACCAAACAATTAGAAACAGACTTCATGGGGGTGGCCTGAGGGCCCAACGTCCTCTAGTGTGCTCTGTGCTCACTGCCGGACAATGTGGAGCTCGATTGGCATTTTCCATTGAACACTAGAATTGGCAGGTCCGCCACTGGTGCCCCATGCTTTTCACAGATGAGAGGAGGTTCACCCTGAGCATATGTGACAGACGTAAATGGGTCTGGTGAAGCCGCAGAGAACTTTATGCTCCCTGTAACATCGTTCAGCATGACCGGATTGGTGGTGGGTCAGTGATGGTCTGGGGAGGCATATCCATGGAGGGACACACAGACCTCTACAGGCTACACAATGGCACCCTAACTGCCATTAGGTATCGGGACAAAATCCTTGGACCCATTGTCAGGCCCTACGCTGGTGCAGTGGGTCCTGGGTTCCTCCTGGTGCACGACAATGCCCGGCCTCATGTGGCGAGAGCATGCAGCCAGTTCCCGGAGGATGAAGAAATTGATACCATTGAATGGCCCCCACACTCACCTGACCTAAATCCGAAACAACACCTCTGGGGTATTATGTTTCGGTCCATCCGGTGCCGCCAGGTTGCACCTTAGTCTGTTCAGGAGCTCAGTGATGCCCTGGTCCAGATCTGGGAGGAAATACCCCAGGAAACCATCCGTCGTCTCATTAGGAGCATGCCCTGATGTTGTCAGCCATGCATACATGCACTTGGGGCCATACAAACTACTGAGGACCATTTTGAGTTGTTGCAATGAATTTTCAGCAAAATGGAATAGCTTGCTGCATAATTTTTTCACTTTGATTTCCGGGGTGTCTTTGAATTAAGCCCTCTGAAGGTGGATAATTTTCATTTCCATCAAATGATGTGCCATCCTTTCATTCCTAACACATTACCCAGTCCATATCAGTATGACATTTTTGCCTGTTAAGATCTGATATGTTTTCAAAGTGTTCCTTTAATTTTTTTTGAGCAGTGTAGTTTATGTTAATATCAAATATCTACATTTTTGTAAATGGGGGTGTACTGTAATGAGCAATAAATGTGAATGGTTTAAGAAGCCATTTTCTAACGATGTAACATTTTAGTTTTAAATTTTGTGGTCCTTTAAGAAAATGACATTTTGATTGCACCAAAGGCTATAAATTATTTTATGAGCTAAGCCCAACAGAAGAATTTATACCAATTATAGTCAGTCTTTTCCCTTTGAAGTATCCTCATTTACCAATTAAATTAATCTTGTGAATCTGAAGCACTGATCCTTAATATCATTGCTGGCATCTTTAATAATGTAACCATTAACTCCTTCATTGTATGTCAGACCGGGTCAGCTGATCAGTAGACTGTAGTAGGGTGCATTACATATTGACTTCATATTTAGTAAAAGGGTGAGTACACCTGCAACTGAAATATATGTTATGTCAGAAGGCTGTCTAAGGGCAGGTGTACTTGTACAAGTTTGCGTTGCATCTTATGGAGTAGTGTACATAGAAAACTAATCTCAGCCAGAACTCTGAATGTTCTTAGACTTATTGCAAGTATATATGTACACTTACCCTAAGACATTCAAAGGCTATAATAGGGAAAACAAGTTTTACTGATTTTTGTGTTATGAAACATATTTTTATGACAAAATATATATTTATACAGGGGAGGACGCAAAGGGTTTAATCTACTAAATGCAAATAGGTTGTTTGCAAGGGAATTTTCACTATCCACTGACTAAGGGATGCAGACGAAACCAATCAAATATACTTGGTACTGGTGATGTAACAATTACTAAAAGAAAGTCAAGTCGTAATAATGATGGTTAAACGTGGCAGTGTAAATAGGGACAAAGTAAAAACTTTGCATTGGTGTTCAGGAAAAAAAACGTTGCATTGGTACTCAGGGGAAAGTTTGATTTAGATCAGGGGTCTTGAATTAAAATTCAAGGAGGTCCGGTCACTAAAAAATTTGTTGGGTCGAGGTCCGAATCTCAAGTCCCCATTTGTCCCCATCACGGTGCCCCATTACATCAGGCGTCCCCATTACGGTGCCCCATTACATCAGGCGTCCCCATCACAGTGCCCCTTTACATCAGGCGTCCCCATCACAGTGCCCCTTTACATCAGGCGTCCCCATCACGGTGCCCCATTACATCAGGCGTCCCCATCACGGTGCCCCATTACATCAGGCGTCCCCATCACAGTGCCCCTTTACATCAGGCATCCCCATCACAGTGCCCCTTTACATCAGGGGTCCCCATCACAGTGCCCCTTTACATCAGGCGTCCCCATCACAGTGCCCCATTACATCAGGGGTCCCCATCACAGTGCCCCTTTACATCAGGTGTCCCCATCACAGTGCCCCTTTACATCAGGGATCCCCATCACGGTGCTAATTTACATCAGGCATTCCCGTCAGAATGCCTCCTTACATCAGATGCCCCATCAGAGTCCCCCTTAACATAAAATAAGGGTCACCCTGATAGGCACATTTTATGTTAAGGGAAACGCTAATGGGCACATTTTATGTTAAGGGGCACCCTGATGGACACATTTTATATTAGGAGCACTCTGATGGGCACAACAAAACGTGCCCCTTAATTCAAAATGTGCCCATCAGTGTTGCTCATAAAATATGCCCATCAGCGTGACCCTTAACATAAAATAAGGGTCACGCTGATGGGCACCTGTTATTTTAAGGGGCACTCTGATGGGCACATTTTATTTTAAGGGGCATGCTAATGGGTATATTTTTAATGTGCACACTGGTGGGCACATTTTATGTTAAGGGACACTCTAATGGGCACAACAAAATGTGTCCATCGGTGTGCCCCTTAACAAAATATGCCTATCAGTGTGCACATTAAAAATATACCCTTCAGTGTGCCCCTTAAAATAAAATTTGTCCATCAGAGTGCCCCTTTAAAAAAAAAAAATTGTCCATCAGAGCGCCCCTTAACATAAAAAAAATATGCCCAGCAGTAAATACCAGCTAACATGTGGCCCACATACCTTGGATGAGGGCACAACAGAAGGGGCAGAAGCTGCAAGATAAGGAGACAGGACCCGGGAACCGCGAGTAGCAGGGGCGGGTCGCACCCGTGACGTCACGCCCCTACTAGCAAGAAGAGTCAGGACCAATTGTCTCGTCAGAACACCGGGAATCGCAAGCAGCAGGGGGGCGGGTCGCACACGTGATGTCACGCCCCTACTTGCGGCTATGCAAGCTTTTCATCTCAGACCTGAGGTGAGGAGCGGGGAGCCGGCGCACGCACACACGTAGCGTCACTGGGGGAAACTCTCAGTCCCAGCAAACAAACAGCTGCGGACATTAATGATTATACTGGCGGTCCGGGCAGAAGCGGCACTCGGTCCGGACTCGGACCGCGGGCCGCCATTTAGTGACGGCTGATTTAGATGCTCAAAAAAATGTTTGTATTGGAGCTCAGGGAAAAGTCTACATTGGTGTTCAGGAAAAAGTTTACATTTGTGCTCATAGAAAAAGCTTGCATTGGTGGTAAGCAGGGACAGTATCCAGGTGGTACAGGGTGTTGTGCCTCTTACCTGCTCCAGCATAAATGCCTAGCAACCACTCATCTTGACCCTTATGGGGTAACAGATACCCTCTCGGTTGCTGAGCAACCTCAGGAAAAGTCACCGTCAGTGCTGACAGGGTGGGGATGATGCACTCTCCTTGGTGCACCTCCACACACTATAAGTATCGGCTGCTGGTCTATAGACCCATCCTGTCAGCACTGCCCAATGACTTTCTACCTCCCCAGGTGGCCTGGAACTATTAGCAGTAGCTACAGGGGGAAACTAAAGCAAGCATTAGGTGTATATACATTTGCTGCAGTGGTGGCAGAACCCTAGCATTCCATGAAACCCTGATTGAGAAACCCTGCCCTATAACATTAGGCACATATTAGACCTAACTGAATGACATTTACTATGCAACAGCCCTGTGTATCATAAACAATCAATACTTTTTAAATAATATACTGTTAGTACCTTTTGTTTCATCCTTTGTTGCATAGTAGCACTGATGATGTTTGTTTATCCGTAGTCCCATTTCGTTTTTCAGGGTGGGTTTCCTTATGGTGACAATAGCAGAACATGTTTGTGAAGAGTGCATAGACACTACCACTTGTACTGTAATGTTGAAATCAATTGTAAATCCCCCACTTTTGTGCATTTGTGGTAAACTTAATTCCCAGAACAACCTACTGCTGTTTAAAGAAGCTTACATATTTAAGTCACTGATTCCTACTTCATATATGATGAGTTAGATTGGATTCCAGCTATAGTCAAATGATCAGTCCCAGCTTTGTAATAAAACTGCTGGAAATAGCAGTGATCTAGTCCCATTATTAAATGATTGGACGTGGTTCTGTACAACAAGAGTGTAAAGAACCATTCCAATACAAGGACGTCATATGAGTTTTAATTCCAGTGTAGCAATTATATACTGTATGTTTCATTAAAGGGGTTGTAAAGGTTTGTCTTTTATTTTCTTAATAGGTTCCTTTAAGCTAGTGCATTGTTGGTTCACTAACCTTTTCTTTCGATTTCCCTTCTAAATGCTTCTTTTCTTTGTTTACATTTCTCACTTCCTGTTTGTCCTCAGTAAGCTTTCCACCATCATCCGAGCGGTGGGAAGTCATTTAGAACAGCTTACTGAACACCTTACTGAGGAGAAACAGGAAGTGAGAATTTCAGGCAAAGAAAACAAAGAAAAAAAACATTTAGAAGGGAAATTGAAGGAAAAGGTAAGTGAACCAACAATGCACTAGCTTAAAGCAACATATTTAGAAAATAAAAAACGAACCTTTACAACCCCTTTAAAGTTTTAACAAATGTGGAGTCACTCTTTATTATTATTCTTCTGGGAATGTCTCCCCTTGTTCTACTTTCCTCACTAGATGTCTCATACACCTCACAATTTTTACTGGATAGAAGCTAGGAGTAAAAGCCGACTCTTTCTTGTTTAAATTGTATGCACAAATTTTAATGCATATATGGTAAATTCAAATGATCAATTTAAAGAAAACAGGTATTTTCAGGCATTCCCATTAAAGTCTGTTGGGGCCAAAATGTGTGACTTTGCCCCAAAAGGAACTCATGTACATTATCAATTGACAAGCTTCAAGCAACACTACTCTACATACAGGTCTGAACGGATACCACTGAATATGATGGAAATCCTAGTATCAAACATTGAAGCACTTCTTGCTAAGACACAAACTGTGCTGCAGATTGCTCAGGTGTGAATGGGGCCATAGTGAATTGGAAAACACTATTTTCAATTAAATATTATCAGAAAACAATACATATTAATGAATACTATGCATGTATGGTAAAACCTTGGTTTGAGAGCGTTTTGCAAGACAAGCAACTTTTTAAAATAAGTTTTGACTTGATATACAAGCAATGTTTTGATATAAAAGTAGCTTCATGTCACAACTGAGTATAAAAGAGAAGCAAGGTGTCTCTAAGTGTAGCAATGTGGTTATATTTAATGAAGGTACAACATTTAGCAACATATTGCTACACTCAGAAGTGCCTCTCTTCTCTTTCATACTCTGTAGCTCTTGCTCGACTTTGTTTCTAATCCTCTTGTGGAGGCTGCCATTTGTGGATGGACATTTTATGGTTACACAACCTATCACATTGCTATAATCTTTTTATATGGACTATAAACTGAAAGACCTATGAATAAATGGTTGTGGAACGAATCATTTGAGTTTCCATTAATTCTTATGGGGAGATTTGCTTTGATATACAATTGCTTTGGATTACAAGCATGTTTCTGGAACAAATTATCCTCGCAAACCACTTATGCTTTAGTGAAATGACCCTGATGAAATGAATAAGGAAAAATATGATGATGTTTATTTAAAGCAAACTAAAACTATTTTTTCTCTGTGGCAGCCATGATGAAGGTGGTATCCTCAGTATTACAGCTGGGTAATATTGTCTTCAAGAAGGAAAGAAACACAGACCAGGCTTCCATGCCAGATGATACAGGTATACTTATATAATAAAGAACTTAGAACTTGTCACCAGTATTTCTGCTTTAGGCTTTATGTACACTGCTGCCGGTAAACAGACGTTTAGGAGAAGTTGGGTATTTTTTTCAGCTGCCCCTGAAGTCTCCTCTATGTTATCTTATCAGCACATGTACACAGGGTCATGTATAGACATTTCTAGGCAGTTGAGCTAAGAAGCATTTTGCAGGACGGATGTTCAGAGGCATTTGAAACGCCAAATGCATGTAACAGCTTGTGAATGCGTATAAATGCGGTAACTCGCATTAGCCACATTTCCTTTACAGGCGTTTTTAACGGAGATACATTTTTGACTATTTGAAAAAAAAAACGTTGTACCCAAACGAAATTTATGTCATTTTTTTCCCCACAAATAGAAATTTCTTTTGGTGATATTTGATCACCTCTGCGTTCTTTTTTTCTTGCGTCATAAACAAAAAAATAGAGACAATTTTGGAAAAAAACAATATTTTTTACTTTTTGCTATAATATCCCAATTTTATTTTTTTAAATGTCTTCCTCAGTTTAGGCCAATATGCATTTTTCTACATATTTTTGGTAAAAAAAAAAATCACTTATCACGTCTACAAAATAGGGGATAGATTTATGGCATTTTTATTATTTTTTTTTTTTACTAGAAATGGCGGTGATCTGCAGTTTTTAGCAGGACTGCGACATTGCAGCTAGAAACATTTGACACTTTTTGGGACCAGTGACATTTATACAGCAATCAGTGCTATAAAAATGCACTGAATCCTGTATAAATGACACTGGCAGGAAAGGGGTTAACACCAGAGGTGAACAAAGGGTTAAATGTTCCCTAAGGAGGTGTTTTCTAACTGTGGGGGGAGTGGACTGACAAGGAGTAGAGAGAGATATCAGGCAATCTCACTCTACTTCCCTGATAGAATGGGGATCTGCTTTGTTTACACTGGCAGATCCTCGTTCTGCCTCTCTGTGGAGCGATCGCGGGTGGCCGACGGAAAAACTCCCCAATGTGGATTCAGACAGTGCTCAAATCTAAGGTTTAATCCTGGCTAAAACTGAAAAGTTTTCCCCGGAATTGGGCTTTAAAGTGTTTATATATATTAGATGTATGAAGGAAGTTTAACTAATACCCTTTATTGGCTAACTTACATTATTATAGATGTGAGTAGTTGAGTATGTATACTGTGTTTGCCATTGAATAATGCAACATGTTTGGAGTTGAAGTGATAGCCTTAATCAGCTAATTTAAAGTGGTTGTTAAGATACTCTGTCCTCTTCATACAATGCTCTCTGTTTCCTAATGATATGTGCCCCTATGTGTGTGCTTTATAAAAACAATGCCATCTATACCTTATTTCAGAGTGCCTCTCGGTACTCATGAGAGGTGGCCACGGTCATGTGAGTGCCAAGCGGTGCTCTGAAATAAGGTATAAGTATCATTTTTTCATAAAGCACACACACAGGGGCACATAGCATTAGGAAACAGAGAGGATTGTATAAAAATGTAAAAGTTATTTTAACAGCAAGAGGAGAGGGGGTGGGCACTGTGACGAGGTGACAGCAGGGGGGGAAGGGGGAGAGGAGGACAGGAGAGACAGGGGGGCTGCGGATGACAGAGGCACGTAAACTTACCACAGTGTCAGAGCTCAGCAGCCATGATAAACTGTGGTCAGTTTACAGAGCGGAGGGCAGAACCAGGCGGGATCAGCCAGGTATTTCATGTGATACAAGGGGGCCAGGTATTTCAGGTGATACAAGGGGCCAAATTACACAGTACAAGGGGCCAAATTACACAGCTCAGGCTTAAAAGAAACAGGATCCATTTGTATTTATTTTTTAGGATAAAAAAAACGCTTTAATTTATTAAATTTGCAAGCTTTCAGAATGCCTTAAGTCTGCCATTGATGGGCAACTTTCTTTCCTGTAATCACTGGTTGGAGAAAGAAAATCGCTTTCTGCAACTGTGGGGGGGGGGGGGGGGGGGTGTCGCTTCTAATTTTTTACCATCCCTGTCCCATTGCAGAGATACCCCTTCACTTCATGTCCCATAGCCAAACAGGAAGTGAGAGGAAATCTATGCAAAATAAGGGAATCCATTGCCCCCCCCCCCCGCAGGCCATCAGAACTAGTGTCCCCACTTGAAAATTTCAGGGTGGGTCTAAAACCGCAAGGGGTGTGGCCTTGACAGGAAGGGGTGGGTCATATTTAAATTAGGGGGTGCACAAGTTTAGTCAGGCCTAGGGCAGCACAAAACCTAAATACACCCCTGTCTGCATGGGCACTGACAGCTCATGGCCCAGTGAGGTAAGTAGAGCGGGGACTGGTAGTTGCAGAGGGTGTACTGTACGATGTTATCTCACCTTTCCATTTTTTTCTGAAAAAGTGAACTTACATTTAAATTAGCTAATAAAGCGTATTAAACTCTAGACTTTCTGCATTAATCAATGTTTTAAATAGAGATAATACTGCTACGTTTGAAATGTATGCTAACTGCTCATCCTCAAAAATGTGTTTGCAATTAAAGTCAGATATTCTGGTGAATCACAAACCCTTGTCACACTGCATTGACTGAAATCTTACTGTAATGTTTCCCGTTAAGTCTTTTACATTAGAAGTTCATTGCTCACAAAAGTGATAATGCGTATTCATTCTCCAATGACATTGTACATGTATATGTATTTAAAATGTTTATTTAGCCGTTTGCCTGGAGTTTTCTTCAGTAATATATTAATTGGTAATATACCATATATACTCGAGTATAAGTCAAGTTTTTCAGCACATTTTTTTGTCCCCCCCCCACTCGGCTTATACTCGAGTCACCTTTTTGCGCCTGATCTCCTGGACTTTGGGGACTCGGTACCGGCCGGTCATAGGTCCTCTTGACCGCAATCTTGGCACAACCTTCCTCTACAAGTGTGAAAAGTGTGTTGGCCAGGGAGCATCGGTTTTTCAAAGCTGGGCACCCCTTCCATAGACTCCGATGTTTCTCTGGTGATTTTAAGGACCCGGTACCAGCCGGTCGTAGGTCCCCTGGACCCGGAACTTGGCACACAAGTGTGCAATGTTTTTTGTCTGGGAGACCTACGGCTGGGGAGCACCGATTTTTCAAAGCCGGGCATCCCTTCCATAGATTCCCATGTTAAACGTCAGTCTAGGGATGGGCACAGTGAGGCATGGGCACAGTGAGGCATGGGCACAGTGAAGCATGCACATGGACACAGTGAGGCAAAGTGAGGCACAATGAGGCATGCAGACGGACACCCTAGGCTTATACTCGAGTCAATACATTTTCCCAGTTTTTTGTGGCAAAATTAGGTGCCTTAGCTTATATTCGGGTCCACTTATACTTGAATATATATGGTAGTTAATATATAATAACAAAATTTGATTGAAATACCAACATGAGGCTAATTTACTAAAGGCATTGAGAATCTTCATTTAAAAGATTGTTTGGATACTCACCTTAATTATACAATTGTGCAAAAAGCAAATTCCTGTTAACTTTAAACACCCAATCATATGCAGATGCTTTTCACATAACTGAAGTGAATATTGACCACTTTTGAGTGAATATTCTTTACTCAAAAAGCAGGTCAAATATCAGGTGCTGTAAAGGGTGTATACTGAACAAAGCATTGGTGTTTGTATTTATGTCAATACAAAAAAATCCACAAATTCAAGAAAGACTGTAAATATAAATACGATGGAATTGTATACAAACTGCATTAGGCCTGTTTTATCAAAACACAAGGAGAAACTAGTTCTTTACACATGTAGGTAGCAAAGACTGTTCTTTCCTAAGGCACGCCTGTAATTGAGTCCTGATTTACTTTAAAAATACAAGTCACTTAACTTTACTTAATATATTCTCAGCTGCCCAGAAATGTTGTCACCTTATGGGAATTAATGTGACAGACTTTACAAGATGCATGCTGAGCCCTCGCATCAAGGTTGGAAGGGATTTTGTGCAAAAAGCTCAAACCAAAGAACAGGTAGGTTTTCAGTTATTGTTGTACAGTCTACTGAGATACATGACCATTTACATTGTAGGGTTGAGTGTAAATGTCACGATCCATGGATTTGATTAAGGTGGTTGAAGAACATAGAATGTTGTCTGAATACTAATTGGGCCATTGGGCTGTGTTCAAGGATGTTTATGGCATTTCTGTTTTATAATTTTTTTATTCTAGGCTATCTTTTGTATGCTATCATATTTTTACATATAGTGTTATCTTTTAATTTTTTGCTATGTTCCTGCCTATAGGCTGACTTTGCAGTTGAAGCTTTAGCCAAAGCAACTTATGAACGACTCTTTTTGTGGATTCTTAATCGGGTTAACAAAGCTCTGGATAAAACCAAGAGGCAAGGAGCCTCTTTCTTGGGTATTCTTGACATTGCTGGATTTGAGATTTTTGAGGTAAGTAAAATGACTGGCTGTTATTAAATTATCATTACCTATGTGAAAAATATGTAGATATTGATTAGCAATATTGATAATTTGATCACATCGTATGTAAGCTAATAGATAACTTTATTTGTTAATGTGAAAGGTGATATTGTTGAAAAAGTTTGAAATAACTTAGTTGGCGGCTAATCATAAAGCTATACGTGAACATAAAACCCCATCAGCTACTACAACAATAGCTGATAGATTTTTGTCAAAAATTGGCAACAAAGTTTGAACATATCTTTGGTCCCAGCTAGATCCATCTGAGGGGATATTCCACATTGATGAACTAATAGCCTGTAACACTGAGGCCCCATACTCACGACCAAACATGTTTGCTGAAACTGGCCCGCGGACCAGTTTCAGCATACATGTTTGGTCGTGTGTAGTTACGAGCGTACAGAATTTCACCGTACATTTGCCCGCCGGGCCGTTTTCCAGCAGACATTTATTTCCAAACTTGTTTTAAAACCGTCCGCTCAAATCCTGTCCGAACGTACATGTTTGGTGGTGAGTACACAAAACCAACGTACAAAAACCCCGCGCATGCTCAGACTAAATGAGGCCACGGGAGCGCTCGTTCAGGTAAAACTCACGTTTCTTTGGGATATGGCACATTCGTCAATAGAAAGATTAATTCTAGCAATAGAACACTGAAGCAAAACACACAATAACCAATGCTTGATGCCGTCGTTTTATTCATTCTTCTCTTGCTATAACTAATCAGTTATTTAGCTCATGTTATTTCAACTGAGTTGTTCCATACTGAAAAGTGACATTTGTTAGCTGTGATGTAGTAAGATTTTTGCAAACTTTTATTGGCCCGACGTATCATATTTTTAGTGGTCCTCCACATTTCATTTTTTTTGCTTTTAATGTTTAATGGTTATCTTTCCCACTTTCTTTAGGTGTTTATAGTTATGTCACCATTTAGAATATTTTAATAGGAAATAGTTTTGATTTAGCTTTTGTTTGTATATTTAACATGATTTTGTTGAAGGTTGTTTAAATTGTCTACCATGTTGGCACACCAAATGACCCCCCCCCCCCCCCCACATGAGTTAGTGAATATTTTAGATTAATCATTTTATTTGTTTGTAATGTTTGATGCCTAAAATAATACCCACAGTATTACAAACAATAGGCACGTTTTTCAAATCAACAAAAAGGCTTTTATTTGAGCAAATTATAAAAAGGATCAAAAACAGAATGGCAGCACTTGAACAGCTAGCAACATACATGCAAACTTGCATTTGAAACATGGTGAAGGATAAACTAGCCAACCTCAGGAAGCACACTAAATAAAATCTGAAGCAGCAGCACATAACCAAAGGAACCCAAGCTGTGGTAGTCCAAACAAGATGCCATTTGTGGGGGATCAAATGGAAGGCAGGGCATCAACGTCTCCTCTTCCTTGCAACCTTCCTTCCAGGCTGCCTTCCAGCGGGTCTTCCCTGGGCCCTTGCAGGTGGGGATGATGTGGCAGCAGGAGAATGGTGTTCAGCAAGCCGGGCCGGGTCACATAGCCCAGTGTCTGGGGTCAGCAGCTCCCTCTGCATCCACCAAAGGGCCTGGTTGATCACGCCCTTTGCCAGTTGCCTCTGCTCCTCCGTGCCTTGATTCAGGTCATGTGCCACGGAGGCACTGTAGGCCTCAGTGGGGTTGAGGGGGGCCCTCATGATGGCACTCGCCTCCCTAATCATTTGGAGGCTGGCTTCCTCCACTGCCCCCAATTTCTTCTTACGGCCTGGTGGCCTAATATAAAGGGGAGGAGCCTGGCTGGTGGTGCTTGTCCTGGGGAGCTGCTGAACGCCACTGGGCCCGGCCTCCTCCTGGCTGCCACTGACCCCTTCGGCCTGGCTGTCAGTGAGGAGAGGATCTGCCACCTCCTGGCTGGTCTCTTCTTCCTGTGTAAAAAAAAGGGACATGTTGTAATATATTTAGGAATATACTCACTCACATTTTCATGCTTGAATCTTATTTTTTGCCTTGAATTTAAACTTGAAAACAGACTCACCCTCTGACCCCTGCAGTTGTCATCCCTGACACCTATTTGTTTGCCCACGATTTTAGATTTTTACTTCCCAGCTTGTATTTTATTAACCAATATCAAGTCAAGAATCAAACAATAATTAATATTATTACATAAATAGTTATGAAACTACTATACCTCATCATCGTAGAGGCGCAGATCTGCCTCTCTGTCAGCCAGGCCCTCTTCATCTGACTCTGCAGGGCTGTGGTGATCTTGGGAAGTCCCGCTGGGAGGTAGCGTGGAGGAAAGGTTGGGATTCAGACTCGACATTGATGGCCTGCCTTCCAGTTGATCCCGCAAAAATGACATCTGGTTGTAATACCACAGCTTGGGTTCCTTTGGTGGTCTTGCTGCTGCTCCAGATCTTAGCTGTTTTTGGTGAGCTTTGTACGCTCTCCTATATGTGCCCCTGAGGTTGGCAAGTTTATCCTTCACCATGTTGGCACTGCATTCTGGCACCCATGTCCTCATGTATGCTGCTAGCTGTTCAAGTGCTGCCGCTCGTACGTCCTTATTGTGGTAATGGTCCTGCTTTGAATCCCACAGGATGGGCATTTCCCGAAATTTATCCAGCAAATGCTGGATAATGTCTTGGCTCTGCAGGAGATCCATTGTGAAATAAATTTTTTTTTTTTTTTATTCTAGATTGAAAAAATGAAAAGAAACCAAAAACACAATTAAAAAAAGCCTCAGCATTTACATTGATAGAATATGTTGTTAAAAAAGTAGTACCTATATAGAAATACAAACACAGTGTCTCTTGTTTAGAAAATGCTGGCCAGCTCTGCCCCATTGGTTGGTTTTAGCTAACATTTTTTTTTAACATGCCGCCCCTTTGGTTACATTGCAGGAAATAATATAAATCTACAACCATACACAATTATTACAAATGACAGCATTCATCAAGGCACTATTGCATGTGTAGATATCCTGCCCCTCAGCATTGATTACATGAAAGAAACTTCCTAATGACCTCTGTCCAACCAACACAGAACAATACTTGGCCTGATCTGAATACACCCTACATAATTACTAATGAGTCACAGCATTTTTGATCTCTCTATTTTGTGATGTCTACAAAAGCATTTGGGTACGAAAATCACATTCTGGTATCCAAGAGACATAATAGCTTAATAAAACTGTGCAACCAACAGACCAAACCCCCATCCCATTGCTCTACATTTTAGAGCCCGCTGCTGATCCCATGTTTAAATTTCTTACCTGCCTCTCTCACAATCCTCGTTTCTTCCGCTCGCTGAATTAACACGTAACCTACGTAATCACGTCAAGCGCCTTTTATACACTCCGCGTATGTATGAAACGCCGCCCTCGTCACCTTTGCCATGCCCCTAATCAATTGAAAAAGTAAATATGGCGTTAACTGTGTAGGTTCTGGAATCGCGCGAATATTCTCCGCGTAACCTACGTCAATACGTTGTTGGCATTCGCGACACTCCGCATATGCAATAATCCCCGCCCTCATCTCCGCCCCTGACGGGACATTTCCTCGTTTCCACGCCCCTAATCTCTGTGGGAAGGAAAGATGGCGATGTCACACGAGCGGGCACGGAGCTCTCATGGCGCAAGTGAAGGGACAGAGGCTGGACCGTCCCGATCCAGGCCTAAAAGATATAAAGCCACTAATATGGCGTTAGAAGAAATGGTGGAGTTGGTTTACATCATGAGGAGGAAGGATTATGATGGTGAATGTGGGCCCTACAAAACACCGAACCGTAGGAAGTCACACATAATGGACAAGGTGGCAAGGAGAATGAGGAGAATGTTTGGTGTCACCAGGTCAAAGGAGCAACTACGGAAGCGTTGGTCCGATTTAAAATTGAGGGAGCCACATCACATGAAGAAGATCCTCAAAATTCTGCGTAAAAGTAAGTCCATATTATTTAAGGGGGGGGGGAATGTCTGCAATAATGTGTTGACATGTATTTTTTCACATCTGCCTCCTTGGCCTGCTTTTACTTTTGAACATGTGTAGATACTGTATTGTGTTTATGTCAAATAACAACCTTAAACAAATTTGGTGAAATAGTAAACACGCGTAATATGACATTGTTTCGCAAAAATGTGACGTTACTCCAGGAACAACACACCTGGACATGGCTGACTGGCCCCAAACTTGGTTTTCCAACATTGTTGACTAGCAAAATCACAGAAATTAAATTGAGTGAATGTGACAGGCAAACAAGATTCATTCTCCAAAATGCAAATAAAGCTGATGTTTTAACATCTTGAAATGCAAAGCACCTGTGTCTCAAAAATCAAAGTATATTTATTTGGAGGGTCGACGAGAATTAATGTTTTGGGGGGACATCCATTTGTGTCACTTCTTTGCAAAAAAGGGGCAGCATCAGAGCTTGGCCTAGAACTACGCCAAAAATGGAGGATTGCTGAAAGAAAAAACAACCAAAAATCATCATAAATGTATCGTCTATGCAATGTGTGCGATTTATGATATCCAATATCAGTGTGCTGATGAGTATACCTTTTGTTTTTTATTATTTCTTATAGGGGAAAGAAGACGCCAGCAATTGGAGGAGGCAGAGAGGGCCAGACACCCGGAAAATCAAACACCTCCACATGTTGAGCAGGAGGAGGCTGGGGAAGGAAGAGAGGAGGATGTGGAAGGAGAAGAGGATGTGGAAGGAGAAGAGGATGTGGAAGGAGAAGAGGATGTGGAAGGAGAAGAGGATGTGGAAGGAGAAGAGGATGTGGAAGGAGAAGAGGAAGGAAGAAAGGAGGAAGGAAGAGAGGAGGAAGAAGTTATTTTGGACTTAGAATTTATATCAGATGAAGGGCAAGTGGCGGAAGAACAATTTGGCGAATTGCAAGAAGGTGGATTGATGGATGAAGGAGGAGTCGAAGATGATGGGGAGGTGGTGGAAGAAGGAGGAGTGATAGAAGATGATGGGGAGGTGGTGGAAGAAGGAGGAGTGATAGAAGATGAAGAAATTGGGGATGTGGAAATTATCAGGCCATCAGGTCAGTGTCACCCCTATATTAATAGGGCCAAACATATGCAGATAGGCTGGAAATTATTTACATATTTTGAATGCCAATTTGTTTCTTTTTAGGGGATCAAGATGGAGTAGCACATTTTTCACGTGCAAGTGCTTCTATCATTGTACAGCAACTAATGGAGTGCAGCACGGAAATGGACATTATGCAGGAAAGGATGCTAGTCATGGAGCAGAATGTGCGAAATGTCATTTCAGAGTGTAGCACGGAAATGGAGAACATGCGACAAAGGATGCTAGTCATCAACCAAAATTACAAAAATATCATGGACATGATGGGCCGTGTCAAAGACTGAACCACAGAAGCCCATCCCCCGCCCATCCCCCGCCCACAAAACCCTTTTTAATTTTTGTACTTTATAATACGCCAAAATTTCTAAATGCACACACAGTGTGCCAATATGTGCTATCTGCCATCACAGACTATCTATTGTCTGTGCTTTGTGGGTACAAACCCCTCCTCGATCCTCAAGTAGTTGAGAGGAAGGGTTTGCTCCCACAAAACACAGACATTGATCACCCATGATGTCAGATAGCACATGTGGCCATTTGTCTGTTTAACCAATGACATTTGGCGAGTTTTCACTGAATGTGTGCATTTAGAAATTTTGGCGTGTTCCAGTGTGAAAGCACACCATCCATATGACTGACTGCTGTTCTTTTTTTAAATTTTTGTTTGGTGTTGATCTTTTTTGGTTTGTAAATGTTTCCAGTTTCAGATCACAAAACGAACAATAAATCTCACCTAAAGAAAGAAGTTAACTAATTTTAGAAAAAAACAAAAAAATTTTTGTGTTGTGTTAAAATCTTGTTTAAAAAATTAGACACAAACAAATGACAAGCCCAAAAATTCTTGCGTATAGTTTCAGTGAAATTATTGTTACATTGTGTTTCGATCATTATTATTGATAATCACTGTCAATAAAGACCAAAAAATAAATAATTAAAAGCCAATATTTTGTCTCAAGAATTTGCAGGAAATGTGTTCTGCCTAAAAATACACATTTCTTGTTAAAAAATGACTAAAATAAAAAAAAAAAATGAGACATCAAAAGCAGAAAAAAGAGTGGCTTCTTATTTATAGACTGAATACCCAGTTTGTAGATGAGTGAATAATGTGCAAATGTGGTTAGTTAATACATCTGAGTAAGTAAATCTGGCACTAGAAGTGCACTATTTTTGGAGATAACCTGGAAGACAGAAAAATAGAGAAAAAGCAGTAATGACAAACAACTGTATAAAGTCCAATGGTCTAATTATTTATTAGTTGTGAGAATATTCCTTTCTTTTGGGGGCCGAATTAGAAAGAAATATGATCTGGCATAGCAATGGCCCCCCGACCCATGAAGTACTCAACATATTTGTCGCGTACCTCACGAGCAGATTGGGGGGCCAAGCCAGCGCGACCAGTGTCCAGGCCAGGAATGTTCTCTGAGGGTAGTCCTGCCTCAGAGCCCATGGGGGCTAGGTACGTCTGGGAGTGCCTGCGTAGAAAATTGTGCAAAATGCAGCAGGCAAATATAACGGTGTTCAATTTATATTCCGCCAAATGTATCGATGTCAGGAACAGGCGGAACCGGTTGCTGAGGATCCCAAAGGCATTCTCGACTACCCTCCGAGCCCTGGACAACCGAAAATTAAACACACTCCTCTCTGAGGTGAGGGTCCTCTGGGGAAAAGGCCGCATTAGGTGAGGTCCAAGGCCAAAAGCCTCGTCCGCTAGGAACACAAACGGAAGTCCTTCCACATTATCTTCATCTGGTGGCAATGCCAGACCACCAGTTTGGAGACGATCATAGAAATCAGTCCGTGCGAACACTCCCCCATCTGACATCCGGCCGTTCTTCCCCACGTCCACATAGAGAAACTCATACTGTGCCGACACCACCGCCATCAACACTATACTATGATAACCCTTGTAATTATAATAGTAGGACCCCGAGTGGGGTGGGGGCACAATGCGGACGTGTTTCCCATCTATTGCTCCACCGCAGTTAGGAAAATCCCACCGCTCGGCAAATTGGGAAGCCACAGACTGCCATTCCTGTGGTGTGGAGGGTAGCTGTGGGGACAAACAAAAAAAGAGATTTAGTACTTTGGCACATAAACATTGCAAACATAATCCTACAAGCATCCTTGTGCAACTTTACAATTTTTAAATAGCATTTGCAAATTTTGAAGGGAGAATTTCGGGGCACAAATATATAGGGCCACTTAATTAATAACAGACTCCACAGCCCTCTGATGGGGACAAAAACACTTTGAAGGGGGGGTGGGGGGTGTTTAAACTGTTTTTAGAAAACCAAAAAAATTAAAATAAAGTGGCATGGTGGGGGTTGGCCCGAAGATAGCATGCTGGACAGGTTAATATTGGGTAAGATCAAAATATGCAGGTAGGCCAAAATAAAAAGAACATGTAAAAGCTGATATCAACATGCATAGTGAGAAAAGGGAACGTTTAGTTAAACACACAGCATATCTGGGAAATAAAATAAAAAGTTAGTTTGCCACATTATTAAAGACACATTGTGAGGTTAAAATGAGGAAACTTACCTTCATATACTCCTCGTGCATAACTTTAATGATGGCAGCACACGTGTCCGGTATGATGACCCCAAGCGCCTGCGGAGAGATGCCTGTCGAGAACTTGAGGTCCTGCAGGCTCCTCCCAGTCGCCAGGTACCGCAACGTGGCAATAAGCCTCTGCTCGGCCGTGATGGCTTGGCGCATCACAGTGTCCTGCCTCGTGATATAGGGGGACAGAAGATCCAGCAGACTGTTGAATACGGGGTCCGTCATGCGGAGAAAATTCCTATAGTCATTAGGATTATTCTCCTGGATTTCCCTAAGCAGAGGCATATGTGAGAACTGGTCACGCTGGCGCAACCAATTCTTGGTCCAGAAACGCCTCCGCCCCCTGTTTCTGGCCAAAGTACTGGAATAATGAACATATCCAGCAGCCATCCCATAAACAGCACCAACTCGCGAAAATTGACGCTGCTGCTCCATCATGGCTTCAAACCGGCCGGCTGGTCAGTCAAGAACACACTCCAACAGAAAGCACAATCAAATCCAGCGGTACCTGCAAAGAACGCACGACACACAGATACGAACGCACAGTACGAATCTGCTAAGCAGAACGAACTGCACGCCTGTACCCGAATGCCAACTACGTACCCACAAGCACACGCACTGAACGAGAAAATACTACCTGCTAAAGCCTGGAGACCGAGAAGCGCGAATCAGCTCTAACCAAACCTTCACTAACACGAGCAAAGCCGTAACTAGCAAAAGCGGAACAGAGGGCGTCGCCATTGACTTTGGCCTTTCCCTTTATAGTGACGTCAAACGTGGATTACGTGCACGCGTTCAGGTCCGCAGGGAAATATCGTCCGCTGGTGTGTACAAGCCAGCGGGCCAAATGAAAAAACAGCCTTGTACGCCGGAAACAGCCCGTCGGACATTTCGAACGGACATGTTTGCTCGTGAGTACTCGGCCTGAAAGGTTTCAGAATGTGGATACCATGCTCACTGTTCATATATCCCAATGCATGGTTAACACTTAAAGGACAACACTTCAAAGGCATTTTAAGCTAGTCCTGTACAAGAAATGTTGATCTGATTTATTGAACTACAGAACAATCCCCTTATGTTATGGAGATGATAGGAAGGGAGGTTTTCTGTAGTCCATCAGGAGAGAACTGGGCTGAGCTGACAACACTGTTAGTGTTTCACTGCAGCATAGACATGTACTGTCATCTCAAACAGGAAATTAGTATCTGATTGAGTTTATTCCAGGATCTACCAGTACATTTCTGTATGATCAGCATTTTAAAGGAATAAACCTTAAAACGTACATCAAGTCAAAATGAAAAAATATATATATTTCATACATGCACATTTCCCAAGTTGTATCCATTTAAACATGCTGCAAATATAAAAAAATGTTGATGTGTCAGAAATATAGGGCCAGATTCACAAAGCAGATGCGCCGACTTAACTCGAGATGAGCGGCGTAATTGAAATTTGCGCCGCGCGTATTTTTGCGCCTGATCCTCAAAACGAGATACGCCTGAAATCCAGGTTTTTCCGTCCTACCTAAAATAATTACACCGGCGCTTCTTCGCACGCAAAATACGCTAGACACGCCGCTGTTTTGATAGGCAAAGATGCAAATGAGGGAGATAAGGCGATCCACAAAATTAAGTGTGTGCGGCGTAGATTACGCCCTGTGCGCTTCTGTTAGTTTCATGGTGTAAAATTACACTTTATAAAAGGTGCCCTAATTTTACACAAGCCGTGTAAAGGTCAGCTAAAGCAACACCATTAAGGAAGAGCTGAGCACACACACTTGCAGGACAACAATCTGTATGCCAACATGCCAGGGGCATCCATGGTCATAACTATACTAGTGACATTAGTAACCGAGGGTACCCCCTCTTCTGAGGGAACAGCAGTCAGGAGATGCCTCGCAGAATGCATCTTTGCACAGTAAACACACACATTAATCATGTCACAATGAGAATGCATGAATGCACACCACTGTGGTCCCTAGCACAGTCACATCACATGCACATCTAATTGGATTAGATCAAAGTACCCCCAATGGTACTTGGGAGCAGTAACGCCCCTCCACGGCTCCAATTATGTCACTGTGCATTCATACACCATTCACATGGACCTGGGATCACTTCTCCCTGGTCCTGGGGATCCCTACCAAAACTGAGGGTGACACCCTTATTTAATCAGGAATGCCACCCCCACATTCACACATCATTCACACACATTAAACAAATCATAAGTACAGTATACTAAAAAAATAAATAAAAATAAAAAATCAAAAGTACCCCCACAAATTAACGGCGGCGGCGTAAGCTACGCCTGGGCCGCCCACGGCCACGGCCAACCAGAGAAGCCTCCTGGGGGGGGGTGAGCAGGGGAAGGAGGATCATCCTGGGGGGGTGGGTGAGCAGGGGAAGGAGGATCATCCTGGGGGGGTGGGTGAGCAGGGGAAGGAGGAGCCTCCCCTGGTGACTGTCCTCTTGCTGGCCTGCCCTCCAAAGCCACTGCTATCCTGGTCAGACAGAGTGAGGGCAGCCGTATTGGCCTGGACAGCCCGGGTATTGTCCTGGACAGCCTGGGTCAGGGCACTCACCTCCTGGGCCACGCCTGTTGTGGCGGTCTGCAGGTCACAAATGCATGTGATGACCGCCAAGGAGTTTGTGGCCACATCAGTGAGTGACTCCTTAATTGAACCCAGGCTGGCCTCCATCTGGGTCAGAGTCTGTTTGATCTGACCCAGATTGCGGGTCTGCCGGGCATTGTCCCTCTGCAGATTGGCCGGCAGACGCTCGGCCACCCCCCTGGTCTCATGGGTCGCCATCCTGCCTGCAGCTGAGGCTTGTGGCCTGGGAGGAGGGGAGAGAGAGACCCTTGTTGGTTGAGGCCTGTTGGGGGAGGAGTGGGAGGGGCTACCCCTGATGGTGGCCTGACTGCTGCCAGCCTCAGGGGTAGCCTCAAGGGTCAACAAATCCGAGGCCAAAAGGACTTGCCTGGCAATGTCCATATCTTCATCCTCAGCCTCCCCCCCTCATCCTCCTCCCCCTCAACCTCCTCATGAGGGGAGGTGTGGCCACTCCCCTCCCCTGGGGACTCCTGCCCTTCTTGGGACTCTTCTGCAGCCTGTTGTCCAGGGGATGGTGCAGCAGCCTGGCCTGATGGCCCAGCAACCTCCTGGCCTGATGGCCCAGCAATCTCCTGGCCATCTGTGGAGGACACAAAACAATCACAGGTTGGAGGATCCACACACTTGGCACATCTTCCCTTCCCCCACCCACACATGCTAATCACCAGATAGAAAAACCCAAAACTTACCTGTCCTCACAGGAGAATCAGATTGATAGCCAGGCAGGCCCACCACCTGCTGTGGGTGGAAACACCGGGCCACTGCCCATTCCTCCTCACTCAGCCTGACGGGGCAGGGTGGGCCTCCTCCAGTGCCCGTGGCATGGGCATTGATCTTGGCCATCTTGTCACGGACCAGGATCTTAAGATCGTTTATCTTCTTTTGTATCCCACTGGGGGTCCTCGTCTCCCCCCCCGCCGCATTGATCTGATCCGTGATTTTCTGGATGATCTCCTTCCTCTTGGCCGGGGAGGTGTTCCGGCTCTCAGGGCCATGCAAATAACGCCCATATCGGGCGAGGGCCCTAGCAAGAATCTGCTTCTCTGTGGTAGAAAAATTAAGCTTCCTGCGCTTCGGTGCCATAACACCCACAACAAACACAAATACTCACACAACAAACAAACAAAAATACTCACACAACAAACAAACAAAAATACTCACACAACAAACAAACACAAAAATCAAAGCACACAAGCAGACAGCTAATACAAATTCAAAAACAAACTCCGAAAAAACAAACAGAAAATACACTCAGAAAAAAAACAATCAGAAAAAACAAACAAAAAATACAATCAGAAAAAACACACAACTACTACACTCTACTACTCCTCCAAATCTTTTAACTAACACGAAACTCACCAACACACACCAACAGATGACAGAGCAGAAGCAACTTGCTCTAGGAAGGGGAACACAGGGATGTACTTTTGCAAGGGAAGTGTGTTTGTCTGGGTCTATTTATACACAGGGTGATTCTCAATCTAAGTACGCTTGGCCTTTTTCCTATCTCACTGATTGCACCGAGCCAAGTTCTGCACATGCCCAGTGAGGTGCAGATTTGTGCGCGCATGCGCAGTATGGCCGGCCCTTCATTTGCATGGGGTCACGGCTCATTACAATGGAGCACGCCCACTTCCTTCCCACTTGCAATAACCCCGCCTTACGCCTCGGGATTTAAGTTACGCTTGCGCAATTTGGAGCGCAAATGCGCTGTGGATACGGCACTTACGACACAAAATTAAGGCGCCGTAACTTAAATGAAATATGTTTTGAGTAACTTAATTTGCGCCGCTGTTTGTGAATCTGGCCCCTAGTGTGCTCTGCCTCCTACCTTCCCCAATGACATGACAACACAGTTCTGAATTTCTAAGTTATCAGCTCACAAGATTTCTGGAAAAATTAACAGGTAGATTTTACTTATTAAACAGATATGACAAAACACTATTGGTATATTTAGCATTCCAAAAGGGGGCAGATTTAATACATCCATTATTAGGGTTTACACACACTTTTAGAAAAATGTGCCTGTATTGCAAATATTTACTAAATATATTTTATCTTTGTCCATTTATGCGCTTTAATATTATGCTCATAAAACAACAAAATGGCTCCAATAAAATACATTATGCGTTATAATTTACGCTAAATTCACACGGGCATAATAGTTTTTTCTGATTCCATTACACATTCCTGTTCCAAGTTCCTGTGTAATGATCTGTAATTATTTGCGTAAAAATAATATTTTTTTTTTTCGATACCTGCATCTGGCATACGTGCATACATATTTTCTCAGATGAAGATTTTTGGATCTTATATTACAGATCTCAACACTGTGTATGTTTATGTACCTGTGTAAAGGACTCAACTGAAAACAATCCAGCTGCATTTATACAGTATGTAAATGCATTTTTATTGGGCATATAAATGAGGCCTAATGAGGGTATAAATATTGTAGCTGAACTGGAAGACATTAATTACCTACAAAAATGTGGACTGATTTGCTTTATATGTCAGACCATAGTCACAGCCATGAACTGCAACACATTCTTTATGTAATAGACTAAAAAAAACACAGTCATACACATGGGGAGGTTGATTTTCCAAAGACAAATATACTGTGCACTGCAAGTGCACTTTAAGTGCATTTTCTTTAGATCTGAGGGGAAGCTCTGAAATGAGGGGGAGCTGCTGGTTTCTATCAATACAATCATGTACAAACAAAAATGCTGTTTTTTTATTTTCCTTGTATGTGATTGAGTATTCCTTGCAAAGTTTTACATATTGTATCTGATCAATAGAGGAAACACCGCTCTCCTTAGAAATTAGCTCCCAGGGGATGGAGCAAAATGCATCAGGGACGTGGTTTGGTGGTGACTTGTAGGCTGAGGTTGCTATTCACTTTTATGATGCATTGGGCTGGTTGGGAGTACAGCATTTCCTCTATTGATGCTTGAGCACTCTCTGGATGAGAACATTGACATGCCGTCACCCTGCTTCTGTGGATCCAAGGAGGACATTTCTCCTCAGCTGCGAGCGGCGATCTAGGTCTTTATTCTCTATCTGTTACTATAAATCCTCTTGCTAATAAAGTGGTTCCAAAGACAGAAGTTTTTTTTTATTTTTTTTAGCTTAACCATTTAAGCCCCGGACCTTTAGTCTGCTAAATGCCCAGGCCAGGTTTTGCGATTCGGCACTGCGTCGCTTTAACAGACAATTGCGCGGTCGTGCGACTTGGCTCCCAAACAAAATTGGCGTCCTTTTTTCCCCACAAATAGAGCTTTCTTTTGGTGGTATTTGATCACCTCTGCGGTTTTTATTTTTTGCGCTAAAACAAAAATAGAGCGACAATTTTGAAAAAAATGCAATATTTTTTAGTTTTTGCTGTAATAAATATCCCCCAAAAACATATATAACATTTGTTTTCCTCAGTTTAGGCCGATACGTATTCTTCTACCTATTTTTGGTAAAAAAAAATCGCAATAAGCGTTTATCGATTGGTTTGCGCAAAATTTATAGCGTTTACAAAATAGGGGATATTTTTATTGCATTTTTATAAAAAAAACATTTTTTACTACTAATGGCGGTGATTAGCGATTTTTTTCGTGACTGCGACATTATGGCAGACACTTCGGACAATTTTGACACATTTTTGGGACCATTGTCATTTTCACAGCAAAAAATGCATTTAAATTGCATTCTTTATTGTGAAAATGACAGTTGCAGTTTGGGAGTTAACCACAGGGGGCGCTGAACGTGTCTTCACCTAGTGTGTGTTTACAACTGTAGGGGGGTGTGGCTGTAGGTCTGATGTCATCGATTGTGTCTCCCCTATAAAAGGGATGACACGATCGATGCGCCGCCACAGTGAAGCACGGGGAAGCCGTGTTTACATACGGCTCTCCCCGTTCTTCAGCTCTGGGGAGCGATCGCGACGGAGCTGCTATAAACGAATAGCCGCGCCGTCGTCCCGGATCGCTCCCCGAGGTAAGCCACCCGCCGCACGCAGCGGGGGTCCCGATCGGACCCCCGACCCGCGGAAAGGCAAGGACGTATATACACGCCCATCTGCCTGTCCGTGCCATTTTGCGGACGTAAATAGTCGTGCGGCGGGCGTTAAGTGGTTAATGCATTCTATGCATTAAGGTAAAAAACCTTTTGGGTGCAGGTCCTTCCACCAACCCCCCTTATACTTACCTGAGCCCCATTTTGTTCCAGCAATGTGCATGAGAGCAGCGGCTCTCCTGGGTCTCTCTATTCTCAATGGCTCACACAGCAGCCAGTGAGCCAATGAGGAGAGAGCAGGGGTGGGGCCACTTACAAAAAGACTTTGAAAAATGCACATATAAAATCTCTTTCTCAGCCAGCTCACCATTATTTAAACTTTTGCGGCGCCGGTGTGACATCACGGACTTGGCTCCTCCCTCCTAGACGCATTGCATCCCCCTTTTGGACTTCTTCATAAGGACCAAACCCTAAATAACCTAAATTAATTTACCTATTCATGTGTCAGGTGTGTTGAATATGTAGACGAATGTTAGACTTTGTCATAGCACCAAATTAAATTACAACCTTTAGAATCACTTTAAGTTGCTGTGTAATGAAAGCTGATTAGGTATGAAAACAACACCACAACACACAGAAATAGATGCTATGGCCCTGCTACATTAAGATGGTGACTAGAAGACCCTGTTATTGCTACTGATGCAAATGCATTTAGTTTACCCATGATGCCTTTTGTTCACTTGGGAATCGTTTCTTTTAAAAAGGCAAAACAATTTAGATATGAATAGTTACATAAATGAACTATTTGTGTATACTGTATATATGAGCTGCATCCAACTTAATTGTGCTTTTATCTTTCAGGTCAACTCATTTGAGCAGTTATGCATCAACTATACCAATGAAAAACTTCAACAGTTGTTCAACCACACTATGTTCATTCTGGAGCAAGAGGAATATCAAAGAGAGGGCATTGAATGGAACTTCATTGATTTTGGTCTTGATCTGCAGCCATGCATTGAGCTCATCGAAAGACCTGTAAGCTAATAATAAATATATATTATATACAGTAACATGTAATATAGCTTGTTTGGGTCTATACCAGTTTGTTTTTGTCTTTCTGAAGAACAACCCACCTGGTGTCTTGGCCCTTCTTGATGAAGAATGCTGGTTCCCTAAGGCAACTGATGTCTCATTTGTTGAAAAACTAATTCAGGAACAAGGAAACCACCTGAAATTTCAAAAACTGAAGCAGCTGAAGGATAAAACCATATTTACCCTTCTTCACTATGCAGGAAAGGTATGTGTTGGGTTCTTTTGAATCTATTAAAAATAATAACAAAATGTGAAAATCGATATCCAAAAGAGGAAAATGAATATTAAATATATAAATTAAGCATGTATGAAGTGAAAAAAGTCCATAGTGATGATCCACCAGTGCTGAAGAATTCACAAATAGTGACAATCCCTCCACCATAGGTCTCTCTAGGTACTCTCACCTTTCGGCATGGACCCCTGAATCACCAGGAAGTCATGCAAAGCAGATAAACCAAAGATCAAATGCCTCAAAGTAAATCTTCCAAATATTGCTTAGGACTCCACAGAGAACAATCTCCCTTAAACTTAGCAGGCGATGCAGGTATGCAAAAAAAAAAAAGGAAGAATCTAAGTGCTCTCCGCTTTGAATAAAACAAGCATTTATTTAAAAAATAGCACAGGGTACTCACATAGCGGCCGAACCAAACAGCATAAAGTAATCACATGTGGACTGTGTAGCAGCGGGTGACGTTATATGTAGCTGCCTCCCCCGTACGCGTTGCGTTCTAAACGGCACTTCCTCAGAGGGGCGTGGCTACGGTGTCACCCATTCATTTTAATATAGACGGCTGTTACTATGGTGACAAGCCGAGGCTCAACAACAATAGGCGGGATGAAGCGGCATATTGCTGTGGCAGCCGACATAGGAGAAAGACTGACAGTGCCTTTCAGCTTGCACAATTAGTAAAAACAAATAAGTTTAATAAAGTAAAATTAAAAAAATATATATGCATTATCTCATAATACTCTTAAATATAGAGAAACAACCATAATATAGAATATAAAACCTCTAGTAATTACTAAAGATTCTATCGCCATCATGTGGCTAAAATACAGTATAGCTCCAATATAAAATTCCTAAAAGTTTACAGCAACATATGAAACATCACCCGATGCTATTTTACAAAAAGCAGTCCACTAATTATTACATGATTAACAAACAGATTATCAGAAAAATATCAGAAGAGACAAAAATTATATAACGGTATATAATTAAATAAATAATCGGTACCAAATAATATATTAAATATTATGGAAATACTAATATATAAAAAATAATAAAAAATCATTTTTATTTATCAGAAATAAAACAGTTCAAATCAAAGTCAACATTTAACCCATCAGGGCTAAGAACTTTGGTCTCTACTATCCAGTGGGACTCACGCTGACTGATTTGACGCATATAATTTCCACCCCTACAGTGACGGTCTACCCTCTCAATCCCCCAAAACTTCAGACATTTGGGGTCTCTATTGTGGTGTTGTCGAAAATGTCTAGAGACACTGTGTGTACATAACCCTCTTTTAATGTTGTTCACATGTTCGCCAATCCGTACTCCCATGGGTCTTGAGGTTTGGCCTATATACTGGAGTCCGCAATCGCACTCCATCATATAGACCACGCCAACAGTACCACATGTGATACGATTCCTAATAGTGTACGTTTTTTGAGTAGAAAAGGAAGTTAATTCTTTAAGTTTTTCCCTGTTAAATTTACATTGCTTACACGCTTGACAGCGTCCACAGGCATAAAACCCTGAAAGGAAAGAAAATATTATATTTTCCTTAAACATGGGTGGATCAATGGCCCCTGGGGCAATTACATCTCTTAAGGTGGGTGCCTTTTTGTAAATAAAAAGAGGATGTGGAGGAAGAACAGCTCCCAGAACCTTATCTTTCCTTAATACATCCCGGTGTTTACCTACTATTTTTTCAAACTGTTTGTGTTGGATATTATAATCCAAAACAATTTTGAATTCAAATTTATCTTCCTTTTCTTTTTTGGAACCTGAAATTAGGTCAGTTCTATTCAGAGAACCGACTTTTACTATTTCATTCCGGATACTCTACTTATCATATATTTTTTGCTGAAATCTGTCAGCCAGAATATCGGATTGTGCTAAAAAGTCAGCTTTGGAAGTGCAATTCCTTCTGAGACGAATGAACTGTCCCCTAGGAATATTACACAACCAACTTTTATGATGGCAGCTATCCAACGGAATATAACCGTTTCTATCAGAAGGTTTAAAGTGATTACGTGTTTTGAAAATGTCCACATCTCTATAAATCTCCAAATCGAGATACACGATTTTCTGAGAATCGATGTTCCACGAAAGTGAGATGTTATTTTGGTTAGTATTTAACTTCTGTAAAAACAAATGCAGACTACACATATCACCTTCCCAAATCATGACTAAATCGTCAATGTACCGCCTGTAGCATTTTAATTGATGTGGGGGATCTTTAAAAACACTTTCCTCCTCCCACAGTGCCATAAATAAATTTGCAACGCTGGGGGCAAATTTAGCCCCCATTGTGACGCCCATGATTTGCAAATAAAAATTCTTATTATACCAAAAGTAATTTTAGTTAAACAGAATTCTAAACATTGTAATAGGAATTTCCTATGTTTATTAGATAGATCGGTCTGTGCTAAAGCCTACTTCACCGCAGAGATAGCATCCGAATGACTGATGATGGTATACAGTGAGCTTACATCTGCGGTGACAAGTAGACTATTAGGCAAACGCGGAATATCACCCAAAATTTAAATAAATTATTTTGTGTCTCTAAGGAAAGATTTAGTCCCTGAGGCTATGGGTTTTAGAAAAAAAATCTATATATTGGCCTAATCTGGCCGAGACCGAATCTATACCATTAACTATAGGCCGCCCTGGTGACCGCAATGGATTCTTGTGAACCTTTGGCAAAATCTATATTTTAGGCATTTTACAAGCACTTGGGTTTAAGTAGTCGGCCTCTTTCTTGGATAGAATTTTACGTTTAAAACCTTTATGGACTAAGGTACCTAAATAATTTTTGAAATAAAAAATCAGATCACTTTTTAATAATTGGTAAGTACTAGTGTCCCCCAGGAGACGACTCATTTTTTTTTATATGATTTGCCACTATAATTTTGTGTTATTCTAATAGTGTTCAGCTTGCATACGGGGGGTTTGGTTATTAATATTTCTGCGCTGATTGCACTTTTTGCTTTTTATCTTTTGAATCTATGTTCCTACTTCTGCTTCTATATTTTGTCACTTGTTAAAAAAGGTAAAGTAAAAAGATCATTGTAATTTTATCTTAGAAATAAATAACCTATTTTTGTAATACGTACAGATATTATATAATGCTAGTAAAAAAAGAAGTCTACTGATACTACAAAATTTTTCTTTATTCTTCAGGTGGACTATGATGCCACTAATTGGTTGACCAAAAATATGGACCCCCTGAATGACAATGTAACTTCATTACTGAACCAGTCATCTGATAAATTTGTTGGAGACCTATGGAAAGATGGTAATAAATTATTTGTTTTGTTAGCAATCATTATTCTGCGTAAATATAATTATAATGTGTTTTATAATGATATCGGTTGGTGCATGGCAATACATAGTAGAGACATGATGACATGTAACATTCTCTTCTGATCAGGGGAGGATTGCTGAGGCAGGCTGTTGCTAGACAAAAGGTCTTAGGTGTATACAATATATTGAATTTGGAAATCATCTGATCTCTGACAGTTTTGTTTTATCAGAATGGAGCACAAACATGCAGGTACCTGTTAGACAGGTATAAATGTTTATCTACTGAGGAGGCAAGCCTGGTGCCAGCCTTCTTGAGAGTAACTGGATAAACATGTCTCTTAGCATCTGAAAAAGTGCCAGCAGACATAGCAGCTGTAGGTCATAATTCCCTGTATTAGAAACAATCATCAACTTTCCAAATGTAATTTTAAGTCACTTTCATTTCACCTTTTCATTGGAGCTCTGAAGAGAGTGGTAGCAATTTGAAAAGTTGTAAGATTAAGATTAGGATAGAAGCAGCCACATCTTACTTTTCTACTTTTTAGCCTATGCCCTAAAGCTTGTTCAGGTTTTCATATTTATTTTTAAATAAAATTAGTTAGCAGAGTCATATGTCTTTAAAGATAAGATGTTTTATAATTCTAGTTGATCGTATTGTGGGATTGGACCAGGTGGCAAAAATGACCGAAAGCTCCTTACCGAGTGCTTCCAAGACCAAAAAAGGCATGTTCCGTACAGTCGGCCAACTTTATAAAGAGCAGCTAACCAAGCTGATGACAACACTGAGAAATACAAGCCCTAACTTTGTCCGTTGTATTATTCCAAATCATGAAAAACGGGTAAGTGAATTTTTTTTTTTTTTAAGAATTGTTAAAAAATATTAAAGCACCAGTAACAAAAGGTAACAAAAAAAATCTTCTGGGAAATAACTCACAATTTTAAGCTTATTTTTTATTTCACTAGTCAGGAAAACTTGATGCCCACCTTGTGCTGGAACAGTTGAGGTGCAATGGTGTCTTGGAAGGAATCAGAATTTGCCGTCAAGGATTCCCGAATAGAATTGTCTTCCAGGAGTTCCGTCAAAGGTAAGATTTGTTAGCGTGACAACAGGATTAAAAAATAGATTAAAAACTAGAAGAAAATAATGGTAACAAATAAAACTTTTCTCATGTTTTAGATCCTATTAGACTACAAAATAAGCCACTGCATTAAATTATTATTATTATTTATTTTTTTATCACAGATATGAAATTCTTGCTGCTGGTGCTATTCCAAAGGGCTTTATGGATGGCAAACAGGCCTGCATACTTATGGTAATATAAAAAAAAAAAAACATTAATGTAATAGATTTTCACCTTGCTTCTTAACATTACACATATATAGTCACGGGCAGACAATTAAATATCACATTTAGAAGCCAGGCCTACCTTTTAAATAGCTAGGGGACATGTGTCTCCAGTAACAATTAAAGAGGCTTAGAAGTTAGGTTTGGGCTAATACTTTTAAAACTCATTGGTAACCTGACTCAGATTTTTTGAGATTAACCTATGTCATTAAACAAACATTTTTACCCTGTATTAAAAAAAATTGTTTGGTTACTGCATGTATTATTGACCATTAGATGAAGAGGGAATCCTGTGCAGGTCTGGATCTAGTTTTTGTTCTGTCCATCTTGCGCATACCATCCGACTACATTGGTAACATACTATGGTCCCAGCATATCTTCAAGCTCTTCCAGGAGCAGCTCTCTTGTGTTTGCTGAAGTTAGGGGTGGCAGGTAGAACACTATTTGTGACATTGTCAGTGGTAATTAACTTTATAGAGAGGCCTCTAAACAGTAAAACATCATAGTTTGGATTTACTGCCCTACTGAGAGGCAGTAAATGAGGAAATTAATGGAATAGGGTATTACTACCCTTAATGAACATATGCAGTATAACCTTAACTATGTGGCCTATCATAGTGTGTGTGGCCTGACATACAGTGTGCTGTAAAACACTTTTTCTTTCTTCCTCCTCATTTCAAATATTCTATTGGGTCATGTGTTACTTCATGGCCTTGGAATATCAATTGGTTATGTATACAGTATATTCAAGACTCTGTAGCCCTATATAGGGGTCAGCTGTGGTAAATATATGCACTAGCAAGATAAACTGTATAAATCAGATATTTATCCTATGATACAAAAATACATTAGTTATTTTTGTGATTAATAATAAAAAATTGTGTATAAGGCCGCGTGCACACGGTCGGTCAAAACCGATGAAAACGGACTGAAGGACCCTTTCATCGGACCAAACCGACCGTGTGTGGGCCCCATCGGTCAGTTATCCTTCGGTCAAAAAATGTAGAACTTGCTTTAAAATTGAACCGATGGACGCCTAACCGATAGGTCAAAACCGACTGTTAGTATGCAAAAGCATTGGTTAAAAATCCATGCATGCTCAGAATCAAGTCGACGCATGCTTGGAAGTATTGAACTTTGTTTTTTTCAGCACGTTGTTGTGTTTTACGTCAACGCATTCTGACCCGATCTGTTATTTAACCTATGGTGTGTAGGCACATCAGACCATCAGTCAGCTTCATCGGTTCGGACCGTTCTCATCGGATGGACAGACCGTGTGTACGCGGCCTAACAGATTTCATATGTTGTATATTGTGGGGCGCATTGTAATTATTCTTTGCAATAAAAGTTTGCTGTTTTTACATATTACCTTATATGTAAAAACAGCAAACTTTTATTGCAAAGAATAATTACAATGCGCCCCACAATATACAACATATGAAATCTGTTAGGCCGCGTACACACGGTCTGTCCATCTGTTGAGAACGGTCCGAACCGATGAAGCTGACTGTATTATGTATTTTCCTGAATCACTTTTAGTATATTGCCACTCTAAAATATCTTGTGTTTTGTTTGATAGGTCAGTGATTGATATATTCTAATGAAAAAATGGTGTGTTACAATGTTTGTGAAATGTCTTTCTTTTTAGATGAAATCCTTAGAGCTTGACACTAATTTATTCAGGATTGGTCAAAGTAAAATATTCTTCAGGACAGGTGTCCTCGCCCACCTGGAAGAAGAAAGAGACTTAAAGATAACAGATATTATTATTGCATTCCAAGCTCAAAGCCGTGGTTACCTTGCAAGAAAGTGAGTGACGCTGAGATATGGATTTTTTGCATTACATGTAATCTGCTATACTTTAGCAGGAAACTAATGTTATAAGGAGCTTTTTACTTAAAAAAAAGCCCTTCTGACCTTTTCTAGTTACTAGTGCAGAGGTAATTTAATGCTCTTACCTTTCATTTCTACTGCACAATTCAGTTCGCTTTTGATTAGGGTCCTGTGAATTTTACTACCAGGAAGAAGACAAAGTCAGAAATGCAAAGTTTTGATTTTAAAAGAATTACTATCCGACTGGCCAAAACCACCACACATAAGAAAACGTTCACACAGACTGCCACCATTCATATAATATGGTCAAGCTAAAGACCCACATTACTGAGAATTCTAATAAGAGGACCCTGCTCTCCAGCAGGTATCAGGACTAATACAGTTTTTTGCCAAAAATATAATGCTTTCTCTAGCACTTAAAATGTAGCTAAATTATTTTTTTCTTTTTTTATAACCCATGTAGTTTATTATATATGCATTGGCCAGATTTTCAGATAAGATATATAATACTATTAAGTCAGTTTTGATTGCTTAATAGGACACACTTATCCGAAGACTAACATTCAAGAAAAATGGCTGAAATATATTTCTGCTCCAAGGGCCAGTCAAATGTGAAAGGCTGGAGGTTGCACATTAGCTAATTTACATAGGCATGTGTAAAGCTTGCTTAAAAAAAAATGTTAAACCCACGTAATGTCCAGGACTCTATCAAATATGTAATTATGATTAGTGATTGCTCCGCTCATTTATCTGCATTTAAGGAAAAAACACAAATACAAACATGGAATGTTATAGTCCCAGAGGGACCCACATTTTTAATAGCTTTCTCATATTCCAAGATTTTCTAGGCATATTTATATTCTTTTTTAAAGACCTGCTCAAGCCAAAACTTTATTTTATTATAGATAGAGCAGGGAAGGGTTGGTTTATTACTAAAGTATCTGAATCCCCAACCCCAATCACTGTAAAGATGCTTTTCCTGAAAGTGATATGTCCCAATAATTCTAAATCCTAAAGTCTTTGAAACAAAGATGATGTATGCAATTGAATGTACAATACACCTTTTGCTTTTACAGGGCATTTGCAAAGAGACAACAGCAGCTGACTGCTATGAGAGTCATTCAGAGAAACTGTGCTGCTTATCTAAAGTTGAGAAACTGGCAGTGGTGGAGATTGTTCACTAAGGTAAGTGTGCCGACAGAAACAACTTTATATGTATAAATGTCCATCTCACAGATTTACTGCTTTTCATTCATGTATGTGATAACAGTTGTATCCTGCATGTGACCCCTTGGCAGACTATAATAAAGGCAGACTGCCTGGAGCCCCAAACTCCAACATAATCCATGGGAAAGAATTGTAATGAAGGGGATGAGCACAGACACAAAATGTGTTTGTCATGAATGTCAATTCCTTAGCTGCATATTGGTTTCTAGAACAATGTTGAAAAATATCTAAAAGCATTAAAGCTGTAGTAAACTCTGACAATAAAGAAAAATTTAGGCCCCCAAGTGGTTTAAGCCATAATGTGCCCTAATATGCACTGCACACTAGCAATTTATGACAGTTTCACCTTAAATTGAATTCCCCTAGTGGTGCGCTGTCAGTGCTGTCAGCACTTCCAACTTCACCCAATCTTTTTTCTGGGTTTGACAGTCGTTTGAATGGCGGAATTAAAGTTACACAGCCAAAAATTTCTAGGTAAGTGCTTTGTGGATCGGGCACTTAGGTAGAAATTTTAAGGCAGTGTAACTTAAATGGAAAAAATTAAGTTACGCCAGATCTTTGTGGATTACCCCCTATCTTCCCTGTGATTTGTGGGGGCTTTGAATTCCTCCATTAGTTTAATTTCATTGATCTTGGCGAACCACAGACTAATGAGAAGAGCACAGGTTGTTTCCAATATAGTGGAATTGAGCAGGTGTATCAGTAGGAAACACTTATTGCATTTCTTTGCCACAGGGGTTAAGTGCAAAAGGAAGGCAGCAGGATCATTTGGCATTTGGACATCCGTCAACTTAAAAATTCAGGGCCAGATTCACGTATTTCCGCGTAACTTAGCCGCGGCGTAACGTATCCCATTTACGTTACACCGCCGCAAGTTTACAGCGTAAGTGCCTGATTCACAAAGCACTTACCTGTAAACTTGCGGCGGCGTAGCGTAAATCCACTCAGCGCAAGCCCGCCTAATTCAAATGAGGCGGGCACCATTTAAATTAGGCGCGTTCCCGCACCGAATGTACTCCGTCCATAAAATAACCCGACGTGCATTGCGCTAAATGACGTCGCAAAGACGTCATTGGTTTCGACGTTAACGTAAATGGCGTCCAGCGCCATTCACGGACGACTTACGCAAATGACGTGAAATTTTAAATTTTGACGCGGGAACAACGGCCATACTTAACATTGGTTACACCACCCAGAGGGCATGCTTAGTTTTACGCGACGCATCTCTACGAAAACTACGTAAATTTAGATCGTCGGGCAAAACGGACGTTCGTGAATCGGCGTAACTAGTCATTTGCATATTCTACGCCGACCGCAATGGAATCGTCACCTAGCGGCCGGCCTAGAATTGCAGCCTAAGATCTGACGGTGTAACACAGTTACACCTGTCGGATCTTAGGGCTATCTATGCGTAACTGATTCTATGAATCAAGCGCATAGATACGACAATCGTATCTCAGAGATACGACGGCGTATCAGGAGATACGCCGTCGTATCTCTTTTGTGAATCTGGCCCTCAGTACTTAACTTGTGTCCAGAAGTCCAAGGGACCCAGAAAACATGGAGCATGAACCCCTCCTTATCCGGACATCTTCAACACAGTGGAGCAGAAAGCTGGAACAAATTATGTACAGTCCTATGGACCCGATACCACCTTGCTAAAATTTTGTATCCTGTCACTTGGGTTTTACATGAAATAGATGCTCTTTGAGTCATCAATTCTTTCTCGTTGTTGACCAGTGAAGGTGGTATTTAGGTCATACTCTAATTTAGCAAGGTACCTCTGAGGTGTAAAGTTGTTACTTAGTTTTGATTTATGCATAAATATACCAAACAATACTTTACAATATATTTTTGTTCCACCCCTTACTGAGTGGCATCCTTCTTTCAGGTGAAGCCTCTTTTGCAAGTGACCCGTCAAGAAGAAGAAATGCAAGCTAAGGACGATGAGCTTAAACAAGTCACTGAGAAATTCCACAGAACAGAGCTTGAATTGAAGGAATTACATATGAAACATGTGCAGGTATAGAGATTACTCTCTAACTCAATCTATCCAATTTTTTTGCCAGTTTCATTGTTATCATTGAATTATATTTGTATATCTTGCCGTAGAATTCCAAGATAAGTTGTCAAGCCCATCTAGATCAATTAACCTCCCTGGCGGTATGATTCTTTCAGAAAAAACATGCTGAAAGCGGTACCATTATTTGCAAGGAAATTTGGCGTTTTATATTGTAGGTCTGTCATTTTTAGAAATAACTCACTTAAATCTGACCAAACAAGCTTCTAATAGGCATCCCGGGTATGACATTTTTTTTAAAAACAAAATTATAAATTATAATATAATAATAATTATAAATAATATAACAAATAATAATATAATTATAATAAAAATTATTCAATAATGTAATCAAATCAAAATCACTGAAATTTGCTCAGTTGCAGAATTGTTGCTGTCATTATTTTTTTTTTTTTTATGACGAATTTCCCCACAAATCGCTATCGCACAATTCTGCAAGTGATTATAATTTATTATCGCTGTTTTTTAGCTGATCTAAAACTATTTTTGACATAAAGGGACACTTTGGTTGCTATGGACAATCTACAGTTTGCAGGGAGAAAGAAACGTTTTTATTATATAAAATGACATGCATGACACAGGACAGACCACTAGGGACAAAGGGGGTGTGTTTTTTTTACATACAGTACTGTAATCTATAAGATTACAGTATACTGTATGTATAGTGTTTGTTTACTTTTTTGAATTTGGCGCCGTTCTCCGTCCCCGTGCGTCGTAACGTCGCAGGGAACGGAGATCGGCGTCACACGGAGGCACTGTGTGAATCGAGCGAGGTCCCGATCGCTCACACAGCGCGGTGGCATCGCTGGATCCAGGGACAAGGTAAGTAAAACTCCCTGTACATCCAGCGAGGCGAGCCCGAGTCTGACTCGGGGTTACCGATCCTAGCCCAAAAATCTCAGACTCGGGAACACCGCCCAGGAGGTTAATGGGGAAAAAAAACACAGTGACACCAATAGAAAACCTCCACATACACTATTCTATACCCACAGTTGATCCAGAGGAAGGCAAAAGAAACCCCAATAAATCATAAAATCCAATTAGCTCCAGTGGAGAAAAAAGGATCCCCAGGAGTAGGGATGAGCTTCGTATTCGAGTCGAACTCACGTTCGACTCGAACATCGTGTGTTCGACCGTTCGTCGAATTACGAACGCTTTGGGTCATTCGCGCCAAATTCGAGTGGCGTGTTAGGGCCCATAATTCACTGCGGCATCGCAGTGCATTGCTGGCTGATGATTAGCCAAGCATGCACTATGACCCGCATGCTTGGTTAATCAAAGCGCGCAAAAAAACGGAGAGCCATAATTGGCCAAAGCCAGGGTGGCTTTGGCCAATTATGGCTCAGGGGGTTTAGTACATGCCCCACACTATATAATGCTGCCTGGAAGTCGGCCTTGTGTAGTGTGTTGGTGGTTTACAGAGAGAGAGAGAGTCATTTTTTGGAGTTAGGTAGAGCAGGCAGGCAGGCAGGCTAGTCAGTTAGAGTTACAGTGTGTAGAGGATATATATGCATTCCAGGTGTTGTATATATATTTATACACTGTATAGAGTTTAGCTAGATCCGCTCTTCCTAATTTACTAACAGGCAGGCAGGTGATTGTGCTAGCTGCAGTATTTTCACGTGGTGTACTGTCTGTGTCCTCTGCACAGTGTGCACCTAAAGCTACGTCAATAGATTTGCTGGTGTTTCTCATATTAATTTCTAAAGGCAGTAGAACAGCACGATTCTGGGAAAAATGAGAATCACATTCTTTTGCTTAGAATGAAGATCACGATCTCTCACGATTCTTAAAAAAATTTGATTTTTTTTTTATTTTATTTACACACACATATATTATATATATATATATATATTATTATATTATATTATATATATATAAAAGCACCATGCACCAACGGCATTAAAAATAAAGTTAAAAAAAGGCCCATGCACTTTGGTGCTATTGAGGGGTGGCAGGCAGCAGTGTCATCTTAAGAGCATTATAGGCCCCCGGGCAATACAGTGCACTGGGGCCCTGTCTACACAATCACACACTAGAATTACTGACAAAAATCATAACATTTACTGGCAGAACCACATTTTTTATTGCCACTGCAAAAAAAGTACCTAAAATTACAGTTTTCAGTGCCCAACAATGCAAATGTCAGTATTTAAACTATAAACATATAGCTAGTGCTATTAGAAATGTGTTTAAGTTAAACAAAAGTAAAAAAAAAAAAAATGTCTTCATTGACATGAAGGTCAGGTTACTATAACCCAGCCAGCACAGAGTTTCCTCTTACATCAGAGTCTGCAGGATTCCCCCTTACAGTGAAAGGGAACTCTTATGTAAAGGGGAACGCTGCAGATCATGATCTAAGGGGGGAACTCCGATGTGGAGGGGGGCTATGGTGACCAGAGACAACCTTATATCAGAGTCCACTGCTTTCTCTTTCCCACTTACATCAGGGTCCGCAGACTGAGTTCCCCCTTGCATTGTAAGGGGGAATCCTGCAGACTCTGATGTGGGGGGTACTCTGGTGACCAGAGACCACCTTCCTTAGATTAAATACACTAAGGTAAGGGGGGTCACTAATATAGGAGGGGGAACCTTTATATCAGTGCCCCCTTACATTTTTGCATTCACTCCCCCCTTACATCAGCAACCCCCCCGCACTCGTGGAGGACCGGATCTTCTCTGTGATTTCCGCGAACTGGGCATGGGCAGTTCAAACCCATCACTCTCCATAATTTTTTACTGGGGTTGCTGGGCAGCCGGTGGGGCCCCCCAGGCAAGCGGGGCCCCCGGGCAACTGCCCAGCGTGCCCAATGGAAAAGATGGCCCTGGCAGGCAGTTAATTCTCAAATTAATAGGGTGTTCTGCAGCCAGGCACATACTCTGATGCATCGCATAGATGTGAAGTTGAACCTTTAAAACACAGTCAGGAGACCGAGGGGCATCAAAAAACCCAAATTTTCAAAAAATCATTTGTCATTGGGACAGAAAGTGAGGTGCAATCTTCTGAACAGATGCGCATCAGACAGCAAAACAAATGTTACAGGGGTGATAACCCCTCTCTATGTTTTCCATAAAGCTTAAAAAATTGTTTTTTTTTGGCTGGAGCTACACTTTAAAAAAGTACCAGTTCAAAATTACAAACAGATTCTACTTACCAACAAACCTACATTCCCTGTCTTGTTTGCACCACCTGTTTACTGCTGTTCAAAGTATATAGGGCCAAAGGGGCTGGTAAGGACCAGGGGGGAGGGGGGCGGGGAAACCCATGCTATTTTTCTCAATGATTTTCATCCATATTGCAGACATTACATTAAAGCCACAAGCAGTTTTAAATTACTTTTTTCTTATAGTAACACCCATCAGGTACGATATTTAAAGGATTTTTTCCAAATTTTTTTGTTCACTTTAAGCATCATTAAAATCACTGCTCCAGAAAAAACTACAGTTTTTAAAACTTTTTTTTCCATTGATACATGTTCCCTGGGGCAAGACCCGGGTTCTCAAACTCGTTTTACGACAATAACTTGCATATTAGCCTTTAAAATTAGCACTTTTGAATTCCAACGTTTGAGTCCCATAGACTTCAATGGGGTTCTAAAAGTTTGCGTGAACATTCGGTCAGTTCGAAGGTTCTGGTGCGAACCGAACGGGGGGTGTTCGGCTCATCCCTACCCAAGAGGCAACCGGATGTTCCCTGGATAAACTGCCCCTGGTGTTATTACCTATAAATATTAGTATCAAGGTATATTTTGTGCATTTAGGTCCTTTATATGACCTTTAAGTGAATAACTCCACACCAAGTTCACTATATGGACCACTTATGTGTTTATACATTTATTGTTTGTTCCATCAGATTACAGAAGAGAAGAATGTCCTTCAAGAGCAACTTCAAGCTGAAACAGAGCTGTATGCTGAAGCAGAAGAGATGAGGATACGTTTACAAGCTAAGAAGCAAGAAATGGAGGAGATTCTTCATGAAATGGAAGCCAGGATAGAAGAGGAAGAAGAACGTGGCCAGCAACTGCAAGCAGAGAAGAAAAAAATGCTGCAGCAGATGCAGGTATAACAACATGTTGTTATTAGAAGACCTACTTCGATTGCTATAGACAACTATAAATGTTTAAAACTAAACTTAAATTTGCTTATATTTTGCCTTCTTTGGTTCCATCATTCTCCCTCAATCCCATTTTAAAAACTCCTTTCATTACATACCTTAGAACTCAGTGGGGTAGATTCAGGTACAGCTGCGCGCTCCTTACGGAGGCGCAGTGTACTCTTTTTACCCTGCGCCTACGCAAATTATTTGCGCTACGCTTCATTCATGAAGCAGTAGCCACGTAATTTGCGTGGGCGCTCCTCAAAAATGCCCTGCGTAAGGGCGCTTAATGTAAATGATCCCTTAGGGGGCAGGAATAATTTAAATTAGGCGCGTTCCCGCGCCGAGTGTAGAGCGCATGCTCCGTCGGGAAACTTTCCCGACGTGCATTGCGGTAAATGACGTCGCAAGGACGTCATTTGCTTCAAAGTGAACGTGAATGGCGTCCAGCGCCATTCACGATTCACTTACGCAAACGACGTAAAATGTAAACCTCGCGATGCGGGAACGACGGGTATCCTTAGCATTGGCTGCCCCTGCTTTTAGCATGTGCAGCCTTACGCGAAACCCGACGTACGCAAACGACGTAAACTGCGTACGCAGGGCTCGCGTAGGGTTGTGAATCGGCGTTAGTGTGCAATTTGCATACTATACGCTGACCACAACGGGAACGCCCCCTAGCGGCCAACGTAAGAATGCAGCCTACGATATGACGGCATAAGGAGGCTTATGCCAGTCATTTCTTAGGCTGCCGTCGGCGTTACGAGGTTCCTGAATCAGGAGCATTCGTAACGCCGGCGCAAGTAACAATTGCGCTGCGTAACTATGGTTATGCAGACCCAATTGCTTCTTGAATCTAGGCCACTGATGTCATCTCTGGATTTCTGTACTACTCTATGCAATGCAGGCAGATCATGGTTGGGTGCGATACATACAGTACTATGGTTTCCTGAAAACATCACAGCACCCGGTCTCACTACTCCTCCTAAAACATCTTTTAGTCTGATGGACCATTTTCATCAGACTAAACCGATCGTGTGTGGGCCCCATCGGTTATTTAGCCATCGGTTTAAAAAATTAGGAACTTGTTTTAAAATTATCTGATGGATAAAAAACCTATAGAAAAAAATGATCATCCGTGGGCACGTGCATCGGTTAAAAATCCATGCATGTTTAGAATCAAGTCAACGCATGCTTGGAAGCATTGAACTTCATTTGTTTCAGCACGTCGTTGTGTTTTACGTCACCGCGTTCTGACACGATCGTTATTTTAACTGATGGTGTGTAGGCACAACTGATCATCCATCAATTTCATCGGATAACTGATGGAAAAATCAGACCGTTTTCATCGGATGGACCGATCGTGTGTACAGAGCATTAGTCCTGATGCAACCATGGGCTGCCTCTTGTGAAGAGTTATGCAAACATCAAAATGCCTTGATGGGTGGTTGTCAGTCTGGGGGAGAGGGCATTCCCAGGCAAGCTGCATTTGCATGCCGACCACCCTAGATAATGACCACATGTCATGCTCCACCTCCAAAAGCTAAAGACCGGGCCAGGGACAGTCATGCTAGGGAGGAGAGTTCTAGATGATCTTGTTTGTCCTCCAGCCAGAAAATAAGGTGGGCTCTGTCTGACTTATTGTAGCTTATACTACACACTGTAAGAAGCACATGGTGTACAGTGAAAATAGAGTAAGCTAACTTTGCTACATTAGAGGAATGTGCAATTGTGCAAGATAAGGCTGATTCAATTTTAATTTAGCACAGTTTTTATACCCTAGAAATTTTCAGGATCTGTGCCATGACTTTGTATTCTTTTTGTTAGGACCTGGAGGAGCAGCTGGAGGAAGAGGAAGCAGCCAGACAGAAGCTGCAACTAGAGAAAGTGACAGCAGAGGCCAAGATCAAGAAATTGGAAGATGATGTTCTTTTAATGGATGACCATAACAACAAATTAACTAAGGTAGAGCACTTACTACACTGGAAAATTGGAAGAAGGCCTCTGGATGCCAAGGGCAACAGGAAAATGTGTACCTGACAGGGGCAGCACACCTTTTTCTATTGCAGAAAACAGATCCTCCCAGTATTTTTTTCAAGGATTGGCAACGTGCTTTTTCCTTAAGGGTTTTTATCACATCCATATATATGCACAAAAGCTCTTACATTTTGTGCATTACTGTGTGTGTTACATAAAGTAGGGAGAAGGACATTCAATGTAATATAGGTATTTATATAGGGCTGAAATTTTTTTCAATGCTTTACACCAGGGTTTTAAAATTTCAAGTCCTCAGCTACTCACCAGGCCATAAGAGTGGCAGGAATACACGATAAGAAAATTGGGCGAAAATTTCCGTTCTGAGAACGCTCGGCCGATTTTCTACTTGTTGATGGCCAGCAAGTAATACCCGATATCGAAATTGTGAATGAAAAAGACAGATTGAAAAGAATGGAAAAATTGAGTCATATCATTTTGCGAATGAACGATATTCTTTTCGTTGGTGTGAAGGTAAAACATCTCTTGAACATTATCAAGCATGAGCAGAACTAGTAGACAACCCCATTTGTACGTGAGACGTCAACACTATGTATGAAATCAATAGCTCTTTTAAAGATTTTTTTTATTTTTTTATTGGCGCCGATTTCGACCAACGAGTGCTGTTTTGTTGGTCGGCAGTCGAGCGATCGGTCGATCTTATAACCGTGTATTCCTGCTATTACTTGCCACCATCTCTCGAAAATGCCCCCCAGCTCTCTCACCTCCTACAAATGCTCCCCAGATCTCACAAATGCCCCCAGCTCTTCCACTTCTCACAAATGTCCCCCTCAGCTCTCACAAATGCCCCCCACCTCTCTAACCTCTCAAAAATCCCCCCCAGCTCTTCCACAAATGCCCCCCAGCTATCTTACCTCTAACAAAAGCCCCCCAGTTCTCACAAACGCCCCCAGCTCTCTCACCTCTCACAAATGCCCCCCCCCCCCAGTTCTCTCACCAATGCCACCCTCCCAACTCTCTCACCAATGCTACCTCAATACTATACCCCCAGCTCTCACTAATGCCCCTCCAGCTCTCACACTAATGACCCTCAAACTCTCACCAATGCCCTCCCAAATCTCACTAATACCCCCAGCTCTATCAACAATGCCCCCCAGCTCTCTCTAATAAACGAATGCCCCCCAGGTCTCTCACTGATGCTACCCTCCAGCTCTCTCACCAATGCCACCCCCCAGCTCTTTCTACTAATTGCCCCAGCTCTTAACCAACGCTACCCACAGCTCTCTCACTAATGCCCCCCAGCTCTTATACCAATGCTTCCCCGGCTTTCTATCCAATGCTACTCCCCAGCTCTTTCACTAATGCTCCCCCAGCTCTCTCACAATGCTTCCCCCAGCTCTCTCACTAATGCTACCCCCAGCTCTCTCACTTATCCCCCCAGGCTCTCTCACTAATGCCTTGCCACAAAGCTCTCTCACTAAAGCTACCCCCAGCTCTCTCACTAATACCCCCAGTTCTCACTATGCTACCCCCAGCTTTCTCAATAATACCCCCAGCTCTCCCACTAATGCTACCCCTCAGCTCCCTCACTTATCCCCCCCAGGCTCTCTCACTAATGCCCTTGCCCACAAAGCTCTCTCACTAATGCTACCCCAGCACTCTCACTATACCATCTGTTCTCACTATGGCTCACCCCCAGCTTCTCAATAATACCCCCAGCTCTCTCACTAATGCTACCCCAGCTCTTTCACTATGCCCCCCAGCTTTTTCACTAATGCCCCACCAGCTCTCTCACAATGCTCCCCCAGCTCTCTCACTAATGTCCCCCCAGCTCTCTCACTAATGCTACCCCCCAGCTCTCTCACTTATTCCCCCAAGCTCTCTCACTAATGCCCCTAGTTCTCACTAATGCTACCCCCAGCTCTCTCAATAATACCCCCCCAGCTCTCTCACTACATGCTACCCCCCAGCTCTCTCACTAATACCCCCAGCTGTCTCACCAATGCTGCCCCCTGCTCTTTCACTAATGCCCCCCAGCTCTCCCACTAATGCTACCCCCAGCTTTCTCACTAATGCCCCCCAGCTCTCTCACCAATGCACCCCAGGTCTCTCACCAATGCTGCCCCCAGCTCTCTCAATAGTGCTACCCCCAGCTCTCTCACTAATGCCCCCCAGCTCTCTCAGTAATTTTACCCCCAAGCTCTCTCACTAATGCCCCCCCAGCTATCCCACTAATGCTACCCCCGGATTTCGTCACTAATGCCCCCCAGCTCTCTCACCAATGCACCCCAGGTTTCTCACCAATGCTGCCCCCAGCTCTCTCAATAATGCTACCCCCCCCAGCTCGTCTCACTAATGCCCCCCAGCTCTCTCAGTAATTTTACCCCCAAGCTCTCTCAATAACGCCCCCCCCAGCACTCTCACAATGCTACCCCCAGCTCTCTCCACCAATGCTACCCCCCAGCTCCCTCACTAATGCCCCCCAGTTCTCTTACAGCTACCCCCAGCTCTTTCACTAATGCTACCCCCCGGCTCTCTCACTGATGCTACCCCCGGCTCTCTCACTATGACCCACCCAGTTCTCTCACTAATGTCCCCCGGCTCTCTCACAAATTCTTCCCCAAAGCTCTCTCACTAATGCTACCCCAATCTCTCCCACTAATGCCCCCAGCTCTCTCACTAATGCCCCCAGTTCTCACTAATGCCCTCCCAGATTTCTTACTAATGCCCTCCCAGCTCCCTCTCTAATGTCCTCCCAGCTCTCTCACTAATGCCCCCCAGCTCTCTCACTAATGATAACTCCCAGCTCTCTCACTAATGCTAACCCCAAGCTCTCTCACTAATGCCCCCAGCTCTCTCACTAATGCCCCACAGCTCCCTCACCAATGCCCCACAGCTCCCTCACCAATGCTGGCCCCCTCAGCTCTCTCACCTCTTAGAAATATAGAATGCAGCCGGCACCAAGGTTTTTGGTATTTCTGTGCTTTTTTCTTCTTCAGCACAGTGACAGTTACAGCACAGTGACAGCACAGTGACAGCTCCAACTGTTGAGACTGTAGCACAGAGCCAAAGAGGAGTTTATCAGCTCTATGCTACAGTTCTGACAGAAGGGGAAAGAAGGCGCCTCGTACTGGAACAAAAACAATGCAAGTGGTTGTGGTGTCGGGAACAGGGGCACCCACCAGCAAATGTGGGGCATATGCCCTGAGTGCCTGGCGATCGCACAAAAAACTATCTCTCCAAACTAAAACATGCAGTGCTGCAGGATTCCTTGCCAGGGGGAGTCGCCAATAGGCAGAAAGCGGGAGCAGGAGTGGAAAGCGGAGGGCTAAGCTGGCCTGAAAATTGTGCCATTGGTCTCTGCATTGAGAAGGGGGAGAGCAAAGATTGCCAGCAAGCCGGGACGGTTGGGGGTTATCCCCTCAGCATCCACCGAGCATCTCTTCTCCTCTCCCCGCTTTCTATCCAATGCTACCCCCCAGCTCTCTCACTTATCCCCCCAGGCTCTCTCACTAATGCCCTTGCCCACAAAGCTCTCTCACTAATGCTACCCCCAGCTCTCTCACTAATACCCCCAGTTCTCACTAATGCTACCCCCAGCTTTCTCAATAATACCCCCCAGCTCTCCCACTAATGCTACCCCTCAGCTCTCTCACTTATCCCCCCAGGCTCTCTCACTAATGCCCTTGCCCACAAAGCTCTCTCACTAATGCTACCCCCAGCTCTCTCACTAATACCCCCAGTTCTCACTAATGCTACCCCAGCTCTCTCAATAATACCCCCCAGCTCTCTCACTAATGCTACCCCCAGCTATTTCACTAATGCCCCCCCCAGCTTTTTCACTAATGCCCCACCAGCTCTCTCACCAATGCTCCCCCCAGCTCTCTCACTAATGTCCCCCAGCTCTCTCACTAATGCTACCCCCCAGCTCTCTCACTTATTCCCCCAGGCTCTCTCACTAATGCTCCCCCAGCTCTCTCACTAATGCCCCCAGTTCTCACTAATGCTACCCCAGCTCTCTCAATAATACCCCCCAGCTCTCTCACTAATACCCCCAGCTGTCTCACCAATGCTGCCCCCAGCTCTTTCACTAATGCCCCCCAGCTCTCCCACTAATGCTACCCCAAGCTTTCTCACTAATGCACCTCAGGTCTCTCACCAATGCTGCCCCCCAGCTCTCTCACCAATGCTGCCCCAGCTCTCTCAATAACGCTACCCCCCAGCTCTCTCACTAATGCCCCCCAGCTCTCTCACTAATGCTACCCCCAGCTATTTCACTAATGCCCCCCCCCCAGCTTTTTCACTAATGCCCCACCAGCTCTCTCACCAATGCTCCCCCCAGCTCTCTCACTAATGTCCCCCAGCTCTCTCACTAATGCTACCCCCCAGCTCTCTCACTTATTCCCCCAGGCTCTCTCACTAATGCTCCCCCAGCTCTCTCACTAATGCCCCTAGTTCTCACTAATGCTACCCCCAGCTCTCTCAATAATACCCCCCAGCTCTCTCACTAATGCTACCCCCAGCTCTCTCACTAATACCCCCAGCTGTCTCACCAATGCTGCCCCCAGCTCTTTCACTAATGCCCCCCAGCTCTCCCACTAATGCTACCCCGAGCTTTCTCACTAATGCACCTCAGGTCTCTCACCAATGCTGCCCCCCAGCTCTCTCACCAATGCTGCCCCCAGCTCTCTCAATAACGCTACCCCCCAGCTCTCTCACTAATGCCCCCCAGCTCTCTCAGTAATTTTACCCCCAAGCTCTCTCACTAATGCCCCCCAGCTATCCCACTAATGCTACCCCCGGATTTCTCACTAATGCCCCCCCAGCTCTCTCACCAATGCACCCCAGGTCTCTCACCAATGCTGCCCCCAGCTCTCTCAATAATGCTACCCCCAGCTCTCTCACTAATGCCCCCCAGCTCTCTCAGTAATTTTACCCCCAAGCTCTCTCACTAACGCCCCCCAGCACTCTCACCAATGCTACCCCCCAGCTCTCTCACCAATGCTACCCCCCAGCTCTCTCACTAATGCCCCCCAGTTCTCTTACTGCTACCCCCAGCTCTTTCACTAATGCTACCCCCGGCTCTCTCACTAATGCTACCCCCGGCTCTCTCACTATTGCCCCCACCCCAAGCTCTCACTACCCTGCCCCCCTCTCTCACTAATGTCCCCCGGCTCTCTCACAAATTCTTCCCCAAAGCTCTCTCACTAATGCTACCCCCAATCTCTCCCACTAATGCCCCCAGCTCTCTCACTAATGCCCCCAGTTCTCACTAATGCCCTCCCAGATTTCTACTAATGCCCTCCCAGCTCCCTCTCTAATGTCCTCCCAGCTCTCTCACTAATGCCCCCCAGCTCTCTCACTAATGATAACTCCCAGCTCTCTCACTAATGCTAACCCCAAGCTCTCTCACTAATGCCCCCCAGCTCTCTCACTAATGCCCCACAGCTCCCTCACCAATGCCCCACAGCTCCCTCACCAATGCTGGCCCCCTCAGCTCTCTCACCTCTTAGAAATATAGAATGCAGCCGGCACCAAGGTTTTTGGTATTTCTGTGCTTTTTTCTTCTTCAGCACAGTGACAGTTACAGCACAGTGACAGCACAGTGACAGCTCCAACTGTTGAGACTGTAGCACAGAGCCAAAGAGGAGTTTATCAGCTCTATGCTACAGTTCTGACAGAAGGGGAAAGAAGGCGCCTCGTACTGGAACAAAAACAATGCAAGTGGTTGTGGTGTCGGGAACAGGGGCACCCACCAGCAAATGTGGGGCATATGCCCTGAGTGCCTGGCGATCGCACAAAAAACTATCTCTCCAAACTAAAACATGCAGTGCTGCAGGATTCCTTGCCAGGGGGAGTCGCCAATAGGCAGAAAGCGGGAGCAGGAGTGGAAAGCGGAGGGCTAAGCTGGCCTGAAAATTGTGCCATTGGTCTCTGCATTGAGAAGGGGGAGAGCAAAGATTGCCAGCAAGCCGGGACAGTTGGGGGTTATCCCCTCAGCATCCACCGAGCATCTCTTCTCCTCTCCCCGCTTTCTATCCAATGCTACTCCCCAGCTCTTTCACTAATGCTCCCCCCAGCTCTCTCACCAATGCTCCCCCAGCTCTCTCACTAATGCTACCCCCAGCTCTCTCACTTATCCCCCCAGGCTCTCTCACTAATGCCCTTGCCCACAAAGCTCTCTCACTAATGCTACCCCCAGCTCTCTCACTAATACCCCCAGTTCTCACTAATGCTACCCCCAGCTTTCTCAATAATACCCCCCAGCTCTCCCACTAATGCTACCCCTCAGCTCTCTCACTTATCCCCCCAGGCTCTCTCACTAATGCCCTTGCCCACAAAGCTCTCTCACTAATACCCCCAGTTCTCACTAATGCTACCCCAGCTCTCTCAATAATACCCCCCAGCTCTCTCACTAATGCCCCCCCCAGCTATTTCACTAATGCCCCCCCCCAGCTTTTTCACTAATGCCCCACCAGCTCTCTCACCAATGCTCCCCCCAGCTCTCTCACTAATGTCCCCCAGCTCTCTCACTAATGCTACCCCCCAGCTCTCTCACTTATTCCCCCAGGCTCTCTCACTAATGCTCCCCCAGCTCTCTCACTAATGCCCCTAGTTCTCACTAATGCTACCCCCAGCTCTCTCAATAATACCCCCCAGCTCTCTCACTAATGCTACCCCCAGCTCTCTCACTAATACCCCCAGCTGTCTCACCAATGCTGCCCCCAGCTCTTTCACTAATGCCCCCCAGCTCTCCCACTAATGCTACCCCAAGCTTTCTCACTAATGCACCTCAGGTCTCTCACCAATGCTACCCCCAGCTCTCTCACCAATGCTGCCCCCAGCTCTCTCAATAACGCTACCCCCCAGCTCTCTCACTAATGCCCCCCAGCTCTCTCACTAATGCCCCCCAGCTCTCTCAGTAATTTTACCCCCAAGCTCTCTCACTAATGCCCCCCAGCTATCCCACTAATGCTACCCCCGGATTTCTCACTAATGCCCCCCAGCTCTCTCACCAATGCACCCCAGGTCTCTCACCAATGCTGCCCCCAGCTCTCTCAATAATGCTACCCCCAGCTCTCTCACTAATGCCCCCCAGCTCTCTCAGTAATTTTACCCCCAAGCTCTCTCACTAACGCCCCCCAGCACTCTCACCAATGCTACCCCCCAGCTCTCTCACTAATGCCCCCCAGTTCTCTTACTGCTACCCCCAGCTCTTTCACTAATGCTACCCCCGGCTCTCTTACTAATGCTACCCCCGGATCTCTCACTATTGCCCCCACCCCAGTTCTCTCACTAATGTCCCCCTGGCTCTCTCACAAATTCTTCCCCCAAAGCTCTCTCACTAATGCTACCCCCAATCTCTCCCACTAATGCCCCCAGCTCTCTCACTAATGCCCCCAGTTCTCACTAATGCCCTCCCAGATTTCTTACTAATGCCCTCCCAGCTCCCTCTCTAATGTCCTCCCAGCTCTCTCACTAATGCCCCCCAGCTCTCTCACTAATGATAACTCCCAGCTCTCTCACTAATGCTACCCCCAAGCTCTCTCACTAATGCCCCCCAGCTCTCTCACTAATGCCCCACAGCTCCCTCACCAATGCCCCACAGCTCCCTCACCAATGCTGGCCCCCTCAGCTCTCTCACCTCTTAGAAATATAGAATGCAGCCGGCACCAAGGTTTTTGGTATTTCTGTGCTTTTTTTTTCTTCAGCACAGTGACAGTCACAGCACAGTGACAGCACAGTGACAGCTCCAACTGTTGAGACTGTAGCACAGAGCCAAAGAGGAGTTTATCAGCTCTATGCTACAGTTCTGACAGAAGGGGAAAGAAGGCGCCTCGTACTGGAACAAAAACAATGCAAGTGGTTGTGGTGTCGGGAACAGGGGCACCGACCAGCAAATGTGGGGCATATGCCCTGAGTGCCTGGCGATCGCACAAAAAACTATCTCTCCAAACTAAAACATGCAGTGCTGCAGGATTCCTTGCCAGGGGGAGTCGCCGATAGGCAGAAAGCGGGAGCAGGAGTGGAAAGCGGAGGGCTAAGCTGGCCTGAAAATTGTGCCATTGGTCTCTGCATTGAGAAGGGGGAGAGCAAAGATTGCCAGCAAGCCGGGACGGTTGGGGGTTATCCCCTCAGCATCCACTGAGCATCTCTTCTCCTCTCTTAGCAGGATCTTGGCTGCTTCTGCCTGCTCCACTCGCCCTACCTGTATTTCCATCCGCCAAATGTGAGCAGGCGAGTGGAAATTTTGAGGGCTGCTTTACACATATATCATACATTCACATCAGTCTCTGCCCTCAAGGAGATTACAATGTGGGGTCCCTAGATCATGCAAGGGACAATTTAGACAGGGGCCAATTAACCTATAAGCATGTCTTTGTAGTGTGGAAGGAAACCCACGTAAGCATAAAGAGAACATGCAAACTCCATGGAGGTAGTGTTCTGGTTAGGATTAGAACCAACAACCCTAGTACTGCAAGGTAGAAGTGCTAACCACTTTACCATTCATCTCTAAGCTGGCACTTAATAGGCACTGTAATGCACAAAAACATGCTGAGTTGCAGCATAATGGTGCAAATGGTCACCATTAGCATTGGTTTTCTTTTTCTACACAGAAATTGTGTTTTCCTGCAGCAAAACACATCAGCCCCATAGACATACTGGTAAAAATATAGGCAAATCAATTTTGCCGGTAATAAAAAACAATTGGAAGTAAAAAAACAAAAACATGATTTTTAATCTTTTTTTTTTTAAAACAGGAAAGAAAAGTGCTTGAGGAGAGAGTGAATGACCTTACCTCTAACCTGGCAGAAGAAGAAGAAAAGGCAAAGAACCTGACTAAATTAAAAAACAAACATGAATCTATGATCTCAGAACTGGAGGGTATGACAAAACTTTTGCTTTACCAGTGATTTGAGTGAGAAATATATGCCGATTGGGATACTAGTCATTTTGAAATTTGGTGAGAGATCTTCTGTATCAATCAGTATAGGAAGAACAGCTCCAAATTGGTCATATTAATAAATAAGAAATACTGAAATAGAAAACATTATGACCATATGTTGTATTTGTCCCGAAAAACCATTTGTAACTTGAAACGAGGCTTATATTGTATGTTTTAATTTTGAGAGACAATAAGAGCCGGTTCACACTGGGGCGACTTGCGATCCGAATTCATGTCGCCTCAAGTCGTCCCAAGTCGCGCTGTAGAGAAAAACAATGGAAGTGAATGGGAGCGGTGTTAATACACACGACTCAAGGCGATGCGACTTCAGAAAAGGTTCCTGTACTACTTCAATCCGACTTGTAGGCGATTTGTACCCATTGATTTCAATGGAAGTCGCCTCAGAAGTCGGATCACTGTCTTAACTGAAGCGACTTTCCAGGAAGATAACATACATTTCTCAGGCAAACCTCTCCTGCCCCCCTCCCTCCCCCTCCCTCTCCCAGAGCTGATTGTTGTTTTATTGGCCACTGGAAAGTCTCCTGTCCTGGAGACGACTTCAAGTTGTGTTGTAAATCGCCCCAGATCGCCCTGTGGTTCATGTTCAAGTCGTGTCGGAGTCGCCTCTGAAAGTCGCACTGGAAGTCGTGTCGCCCTAGTGTGAACCGACTCTAAGTGTTGTGTAATTGCCAGCTTTATTTATTTATTTATTATAACAGGATGTCATGGCTGAGGTTTCATAATTGGCATGTTCATATACCCGTGAGAGTCTGCTATATTGGACTTATGCCTAATTCCTTTTGTTTTACCTTTGATAAGAGTGGGAAAGGGATGGACTATGAGGGAGCGAGGATAAATCATTACCCAATGAGGGTATAGACAGTAATAAAGTTTAAAGAGGATTTTAACTAAAAAGGAGTGTGTTGCTGCATGCATACCCATATTTAGTAGATTTATCCCTCACTGTGAACGCTTGTCAATAGAGCAAAAAGAGAAAGTAAATCTCTCTCCACTGAGGATTGAGGCCGCGTACACACGATCGGTCCAAACCGATGAAAACGGACTGAAGGACCGCTTCATCGGTCCAAACCGATCGTGTGTGGACCCCATCGGTCAGTTATCCTTCTGTCAAATAAAAAGAGAACTTGCTTTAAAATTGAACCGATGGACGCCTAACCGATAGGTCAAAACCGATCGTTAGTATGCAAAAGCATCGGTCAAAAAGCCGCGCATGCTCAGAATCAAGTCGACGCATGCTTAGAAGCATTGAACTTTGTCTTTTTCAGCACGTTGTGTGTTTTACGTCACCGCGTTCTGACACAATCGATTTAACCCATGGTGTGTAGGCACATCAGACCATCAGTCAGCAATAAAAAAAAAAATTCACACTCAAAAAAAAAAAAAATGTTACGTCTAGATTTACAGGTTGAATGCACCTAGGTTGCTCAATTTTTATATAATGTGCATTTTTAGATTATTTGTTTTAGAAGATATAAAATATTGAGAACATTTTCTTAACTCTTCTAAAAACCAGTAGTGTTTTTTCAGAAAAAAACACCTGATGTGTGTAAAAGTGTTTACACTTTTTTTCCAGCATTTAGGCATGTTTACAGGCATCAAGAGCTTGAACGTTAACTAATTTAATTGGCCAGAATAAATAATTTAAAAAAAGCCCTGGGTGCAAGGACCACATACAATGGCATGGCGAGCCAGATTCGGCATGCAGGCCTTGTGTTTGGTACATGTACTCTAAAGTATACAGGTTGTGTGTTGAGGTACCTGCCCAAATATTGTATACATGTAATGTAATAGAAGAGTGAGGCTACAAAAGTTTTAAAGTGCTTCAGTGTGCTGTATATCTTTTCAAGTGGCAAGAATTCTTTTTTTGAGGTTAGGAGAAAAAATATTTAACAGAAATGTAGCATTCTTTGATTGCTCCTAACCTCTGAACTCTGTGTTTCTTACTACTGACCTGTGAAATCTGCTTTACTTACTATTGACCCCTGAACTCTGAATTATTTACAGCCGCCCTATAAACTCTACAATACTTACTACTAGCCTTTAATCTCTGCATTACTTACTCCTGACCTGTACACACTACATTACATACAACTAATCTGTCAACTCTGCATTACTTACTACAGACCTCCGTCTTCTCCATTGATTACTACTGACTTTTGAATTCTGTTATATATCACTGACCCCTGGACTCTGTGTTGCTACTGACCTCTGTGTTACATACTACTGACCTCTGCTCTGTATTTCTTTTTCCTTATCCCAGAATCTTTCCTTACAAACTACCTGCTCTAGACCTCTAAACCCTGCGTTATTTACTACAGACCTCTGAACTCTGCATTACTTATTACCGATCACTAAACCCTACATTATTTACTACTATCCCTTGAACTGCATTACTACTGACCACTGAGTTACAAACTTCTGACTTCTAAACTCACCATAATTTACACCTGACACCCTTACTCTGCATTACATTCTACTGACTTCTAAATGCTGTTACATACTACTGATCCCTGATCTCTGCTTTACCTACTCCTGTCCCCAGCAATCTGTGCCACAAACTCTTGACCTTTGAACTCTGTGTTACTTACGTTTGACATCTACACTCTGAGTTACATCCTACTGACTTAAAACTCCACATTTAATACTACTGACACCTGCACTGTGAATAAGGGTGAATGACAAGTGTCTTATGGATGCTAAAACATAGTTGAATACTGTTTGTGATACTTTTTTATTTGAACAAATAGTTACATTTTCGGAACAAGATTTCAGGTTGTTCCCTTTTCCTCAGTCAAAGCAATACCTGGGCCAAGAAAAAAAGGAAAGCATCTTAAAAATTTCTCCTGAAAATGTAACTGTTCAAATAAAATTTTTTAATGGACTAAGTAATCAACTGCGTTGTTTCAAATGCACATACAGGTGGGAAACCGTTATATTTTTACAGTGATAATACCACAAATGCTGGGGCTTATTTTAGTCCCACACTACAAGCCATGCACCGTGATGCAACACTCACTTTATTGTCTACGCCTCCAAGCATTCAGTGGGCACCACATTTTCTTCTTCATACCATCAAGACATCCCTCAAAACTATGCATACATATCTTGGTGTCTCTCATTTGAATTGTTTTTTGTCTGAATACCTTGAACATCTTCCTCTTGTTCTAGAAGTCTGTGACCAATTGTTTGAGGGTGTTTAAAAATGACAGCATGATGTTGTGACTGTTACTAAAAATGAGGGTATGGTTAAAAGAGGGCATAGTCTGTAGGGTGTTCCCAGATTCGATTTAAAAAATCTGGTAACCTTAGCTTTTCCTCTGTGCATGTGTGAAATCTATTTTCTATTCTAGTTCGTCTAAAGAAAGAAGAGAAAAGCAGGCAAGAATTGGAAAAAACAAAGAGAAAGCTGGAAGGTGAAGCAAGTGATCTCAATGAACAAATAGCAGAACTTCAGGCACAGATTGCTGAGCTCAAACAGCAGCTAGCCAAAAAGGAAGAGGAATTACAGGCTGCCCTTGCCAGGTAAAATTAAATAAAGAATGTGCATATTTGCAGTGTGGGATATTACAAAATATACTGTATATACCCTAACATAACTATTATACAGGCAAATCATCATGGATGTGTTTCAGAACTTCACCAATCATTATGTACACATAATTCATTTGGGTAGAATGGAAAACATGTTTTAGCAGAATAAATGTAGCATATTTTCATAAACCCGTGTGCATGAAGCCACAAAAACATTAGAACTACCTTTTTTTCCACCTTTTTATAAGTGATCACATAATCTCTGTTTTCAGCTGCATAAGGAGCTAAGGGAGGAGAAACAGCAGCACACTGGTCTTCCCAGTAAATGGCTGTGCGGGGGTGGGGGGACGTGCCAGGACAAGTCTGATCATTGCAGGAGAGCAAGCTAGAGAACTGACCATGCTGTGTCCTCATCCCTAATGTGGTCAGTTGTTGATAGGAAAGTAGAGAGACTGGCAGAAACACCAAGTATTTCACACAAAGGAAGCAATACAAAGGGAACAGGATATTGTACTTTTTTCTTACAAGTACATTGTAGAGCAGGCACATACCAGGAATATGATATGTTGGGTTTACATATTCTTTAAAAAATCCGTTTGGAATGGGGGTCAAGTTTGATAAACTAATCTTGGTGGATATGGACAATTCTTTTAATGCATGAACTAGAACCACTTGAGTCTAATAATATGATTTGCTGCAGAGACTAGTACAATACCTGGATATGGATGGTAGCACTTGTATTACAGTCTTGTTGTACAACTAAAATGCTGCCTTTCTATTTTGTACACCATGAAGGCTGGAAGATGAAATTGCCCAGAAAAATAATGCATTGAAGAAAATCCGTGAATTGGAGGCACATATCTCAGACCTGCAGGAAGACTTGGAGTCAGAAAGAGCAGCAAGAAACAAGGCAGAAAAGCAAAAGAGGGATTTGGGTGAAGAGCTGGAAGCTTTGAAGACGGAGCTGGAAGACACACTTGACAGCACAGCAACACAGCAAGAACTCAGGTGAGTAGATCACAATGCCAAGAGAGCAACGGAGATCAGACAGGGTAGTCAGGTCTAATTAGGCTTAATGATATAGCTTAGTGTTATTTTAAGAAATATGATCCTTGTGCATTAGAGCTTTGGTTTACAGATCTGGAGAACTAGGGAGTGCAGTGCGGAGCAGAGACGAGCAACTAAACTGATAATAGGCATGGAGGAGCTCCGCTGTGTGGAAAGATTAGCTGAACTGCATTTATTCACTTTAAGACTTCATGTACACATAGCCTACTTTGACCGCTGGGTGAGGGGAAAAAAATGTTCCTATCCTGAACGCAAATCTGTCATGTTCAGGAGAGGGAGGTTGAGGCTCCACTAACCACAACAGCTCCTAAATGTACATGGACACATAGGCTTTTATGGGGTTGAGTTTAGGAGATTTGGCAAAAAAAGTGAAGGAGCTGTAGTGTACATGAAGTCTTAGGAAAGGGCGATTAAGATGGATGTATTTATACTATATTTGGTCCCTATAGTGAACTTGGTGTAGATTTTTTTCACTTTCAGGTCTTTACAGAGTACAAAGGGACACTTTTTACATCTGGAGGAAAAGAGATTTAACCTTAACATACAGAAAGGCTTCTTCACAATAAGAGCTGTAAAAATCTGCAATAGACTCCCCTCAAGAACTAGTTCGGCCAGCTCAGTAGAATGTTTTAAAACAAATGCTGGATGCATTCCTAAATTCACAAAATATAACTGGATATTAACATATATAGGTAATAACACCAGGGAAGGATTGCCCCATGGGGGCTCAAGAAGGAATATTTTCCCCTGCTTGAGCAAATTGGATCATGCTTTATTGTTTTGTTTTTTTTGGTGTATATGGAGGCTTTCTTTTTTTTCTCTCTATATTAATTGAACTAGATCAGGGCTTCTTAACCTAACTGGTCCACAGATGGGTTTTCAGGGGGTCTGTGAGGGTCAGATAAAAAAATGACCGTTACAATAATATTTGCAAAAAAAGGAATGAGTTTTTTGTTAAGATTGTTTACTTTATTCAAGCTTTGTGTATGTCATATACTGTATGTATAAGGCAATTACATTTCAAAAAAGTAAAGTACATTCACTGCATGCAATTTCTTTTATGTGAATATTTTTGTGTAGAGGCTCCATAGCTTTTATCTGATTCTTAAAGGGGTTCCTGACTCAAAAAAGGTTGAGAACCACTGAACTAGATGAACTAGGATTCAGGAACTGTGGGTTAAGCCCAGGTAAACACGTACCGAATATTGGCTGGTTCAGCAGGAACCATCCGACTTTGAGTATGTGCGTATTGTCGTCTGTTCAGCTGGTTTCTGATGAACAGGCATGCTGAAAATCACAGGACATCTTTGTGTTAATGCAGAGATCTGTCGTGTTTTTTTTCCTTCAACCCAAAAAAAAACATTATCCGTGTGTACCAGCTTCAGTTTCTCAGATATGGTTCCAATCTGATATCCAAATGATTATGTATGATGTACTAATTACTTAACATATTTTAGAGATTTTACACGTCAGATTGAAAAAAAGACACAAGTTCATATAGTTCAACCAGTGAAAAAAATATATATATATACATGTGCATCTCAAAAAAATTATATAAAAGAATATCATCAAAAAGTTAGCTTAATTTCAGTAATTTAAAAAGAGAAACTCATGTATTTTATATAGATGTGTTACACACAGAGTGATATATTTCAAGATTTTTTTTTTTTGTTGATCTTGGCTTACAGCTAGTGAAAACCCAAAATTCTGCATCTCAGAAAATGTAAATATTACATAAGCCCAATAAAAAAAATGATTTTTAATACAGAAATGTTGACTTACTAAAAAGTATGTCCATATACAGTATAGTATGGACTCAGTACTTGGTTGGATCTCCTTTTGCAGTATTTACTGCATCAAGGTGTTATGGAGGCCCAGGTTGCTTTGATAGCGGCCTTTAGCTCATCTGCATTGTTGAGTCTGGTGTCTCTCATCTTTCTCTTGACAATACCCCACAGATTATATATGGGGTTTAGGTCAGGCGAGTGTGTTGGCTAATCAAGAAAAGTGATACCATGATCATTAAACCAGGTAATGGTACATTTGGTAGTAGGGGCAGGTGCCAAGTCCTGCTGGAAAATGAAATCAGCATGTCCATAAAGCTGGTCAGCAGAAGGAAGCATGAAGTGCTCTAGAATTTCCTGGAAGAGGGCTACTCTGACTTTAGACTTGATAAAACACAGTGGACCAATATCAGCAGATAACATGGCTGTCCAAATCATCACTGACTGTGGAAACTTCAGACTGGACCTCATGCAACTTGAATCTGTGCGCTCCACTCTTCCTCCAGTCTCTGGGACTTTGATTTCCAAATGAAATCAAACATTTCCACGGTCCGCGATGATTTGGGGAGCATGTCCACAGTGTTAGTCCACTGTGTTTGATCAAGTCCAAAGTCAGCACAGCCCTCTACCAGGAAATTCTCAGAGAACTTCATGTTTTTCTCTGCTGACCAGTTTTTTGGAGATGCCGATTTCTTTTTCCAGCAAGGACTTGGCACACTGCCAAAAGTACCAATACCTGGTTTAACGATTATGTTATCAATGTGCTTGATTGATAAACTGATCTTTCCAAGCCTGTAGGACTTTACCTTACACATTAGCCGTGTGTGGAGAACTGTGTCAATGCTTTTTGAAAAATCCAAGTATACCGCGTCCACAGCCACGCCTCATTCCAAGGCTTTACTTATCTCCTCATAAAAATAAATCTGATTTATTTGACAACTTCTGTCTTCACAAATCCATGCTGTCTGTTGCCTAAAATTTTTTTTTTTCCAGCAAGAACTCATCTATGTGGTCTTTTATTAAACTCTCCAAATCTTCCCAACTATAAACATTAAACTAACAGGTCTAGTTACTTGGTGAAGACGTTGATCCCTTTTTAAAATATTAGGCACCACTTTGGCCTTATGCCAATCAGTAGTACTATTCCTGTCATTAAAGCGGGGGGTTCACCCTTAGAGGGCACTTTTTCCCCTTAGATTCCTGCTCGTTTTCTCTAGGGGAATCGGCAATTTGTTTTAAAATATGTGCAGTACTTACCCGTTTACGAGATGCATCCTCTCCGTCGCTTCCGGGTATGGGCTGCGGGAATGGGCGTTCCTTCTTGATTGACAGTCTTCCGAGAGGCTTCCGACGGTCGCATCCATCGCGTCACGATTTTCCGAAAGAAGCCGAACGTCGGTGCGCAGTATACAGCCGCACCGACGTTCGGCTTCTTTCGGCTACGAGTGACGCGATGGATAGCGACCGTCGGAAGCCTGTCAATCAAGAAGGAACGCCCGCTCCCGAAGACCCATACCCGGAAGCGACGGAAGAAGATGCCCCCAGCACCGAAAACGGGTAAGTACTGCTCATATTTTTAATACAAATAGCCGATTCCCCTAGACCGAACGAGCAGGAATCTAAGGGGAGAAAAATTTTTTTTTTTAGAAATGGGTGAACTCCCGCTTTAAATAGTCCTGAAAAGTTGAAACAATGCCTTTGAAATGACAGGCTCCATTCTTTTAGGATCTGTGGGTGCTGTGGGTTGGATGCTATCAGGTCCAGGTGCTTTATCACCTTTATCTGTCTAAATATTTCTGGACCATATCACTTTTGAGACATTAAGGATTATTTGGGGCTGTGTCACTACCACCCCCATTATGGACATGTGCCCCATGCTCCTTTGTATACACAGAGCTGAAGAAAGTATTTAATACATTTGCTATCTCTTTGTCACCAGTCAATTTTAAAATTATAGTAAAAGGTAACAACTGTGTTTCCTGCAAAATGCTGTGTTTGCCTGTGATTTTACAATTATTTTAAGGCAATCATTACTGTAAAGCAAAAAAAAAAGAAAAGGGTTGCTACATACAATACATAGCATCAGCCTGACATTTTTTGGACTAAGGGTGTTAAAACATTATTTAAGAGTCAAGATACAGTACATAGGAGTAAAAAAAACATTATAATTATTTATTACTTTGTTAAATCATAAAAGCATAATTTTATAAAGCAAAGAGAAATGTGCAGTAACCAGTAACAACCATTAGGTAATGACATTTTGCTGTTCTGACTGCTGAAATCTGATGAGTTGTTATAGGTCACAGTACCTCACTATTTTTTGCACTAAATTATATATTTTGATAGATTGTAGAGTGGAACCTCGGTTTACAAGTAACGCGGTCAACGAGCATCTTGAAAGACTAGCAACTTTTTTTTTTAATTGACTGTTTGCGAGAAATCAAACCAATGAGGTGCAGGGGTGCCGGAGCCGAGCTGATCTGAGCCGTTCAGAAATGCTCGGAAATACTCCATTCCTTGGGTGTTTCTGAGCTTCTGAGGTCAGCTGAGCTGTCCTCTGGCTTTTCCGAATGTTTCAGAGGCTCTCCGGTGCCCCCCACCTCTGGCCACATGTGGTACTGCATGCCATTGAAGTCAATGCAGATCTAAATATTTTCGTTTTCCATTGACTTCTATGGGGAAACTCACTTTAATATGCGAGTGCTTTGAATTACAAGAATTATCCTGGAACGGATTATGATCGTAATCCAAGGTTCCACTGTATTTTAAAACATGGTGTAAATACCTATAAAAACCAAACAGAATTCTGCTTTCAATGACCTGTCAATAGTAGACTGCTGAGAACTGACGATTGTTGCAATAGGTTATAATGTATTGAGCATTTGCACTATGGATAATTACAGAGCAAAGAGAGAACAGGAAGTTACTGTTCTGAAGAGAGCATTGGAAGAAGAAACAAGATCACATGAGGCCCAGGTTCAGGAAATGAGGCAAAAACATACTCAAGCTGTTGAGGAGCTAACAGAACAACTGGAACAAGTAAAAAGGGTATGATGTCTTTATTGGCATACAAAAAAGATCACATTTATTGGCAAAATACCTTCCTAGTTTACAATGTGTTTTCTGTCCATAGGTTAAAATCAACTTGGAAAAGAGCAAGCAAGGCTTGGAGAAAGACAACTCTGAGCTTACAATTGAGATTAGATCACTGAACACGGCCAAACAAGATGTAGAACACAAGAAGAAGAAGCTTGAAGTCCAGTTGCAGGAGTTACAGTCTAAATACACTGATGGAGAACGGGCCAGAAATGAGCTGACAGAAAAATCCCATAGAGTACAGGTATTGTAGATCATAATTTTAGGAGCAAATATTTGGATTGAAGATGATAATGTTGTTTGTACTAAATTTGTTTTCTTGCACCTGTAGGTAGAACTGGAAAATGTCACAGTTCTGCTAAGTGAAGCAGAGACCAAGTCCATTAAGCTTTCCAAAGATGTTGCCAGTTTACAATCCCAGCTCCAGGATTCACAGGCAAGTTATTCAATTTTAAGCATATATATTATTTTACATGTCAATAGATAAAGGCCTTTATTATTGGGGGAATGTTACTGAATTATTTATTGGCCTTCAATTTGCAGGAGTTACTGCAAGAAGAGACCCGGCAGAAGCTGAATGTTGGCACCAAGCTTCGTCAAGTAGAGGATGAGAGGAACACACTTCAGGAGCAACTAGATGAAGAAACAGAGGCCAAACAGAACCTGGAACGTCACATCTCGACTCTAAATATTCAGGTACTACCATAGCCAAGAGTAGTTCTACAGATAATTCATTGATATATGCACAGCATCTTAAGGCATACATGTTAATACTTTCACTTTTCAAAGAATCTCAAATAACCTGCTTATAATATGCATAATCAAATGGTATTTTGTAAGTAATAAAAGTTGTAAGATGCAAGGTTGTTATTCCAAAGCACAAAAAAAGCAGTTTGAGACACTTTATTACATTTATTACGTCTCCACACAGATGCTGGTATAGTCGAACGTCGATAGTCCAGTGTTCACTGTAGCAAAGTGTTTTATTAGACACAGAAGTGAGAGGTGCAGTTCAAATGCTAGGATGAGCATAGAAAGTAGCCCTGGCATACTTGTCAAATACCCAAATAAGATCTTAGACTCAACAGGCCTATTGGTATCTGCCAAAGCAGTTAACACGATTGGGAACAATTTGATTAATTGACTGGTGTTCTATACGGTGGTAGCTGTATGGCAGCTCATGAAATAGGTAACACAGGTACAATTTAGTAAGTTTGCATACAGTGTTGTTACATGTTTAATGTGCAAAACCGACACAGTTATGAGTGCACATTCATTGGTCTATACAGAATATCTATATTGTTTTTACCAACAGAGTAGCTTATATTATGTTCACCACTGTCCTGTTTTAGCTTTCAGATTCCAAGAGGAAATTGCAAGAATTTACTGCCACAATAGAATCTATGGAAGAAGGTAAGAAGAAATTCCAGAGAGATATTGAGGCCATGACACAACAGTTTGAGGAGAAAGCTTCTGCTTATGAGAAACTGGAAAAGACCAAAAACCGCCTACAGCAGGAACTTGATGACTTAATAGTTGACTTGGACAACCAGCGTCAACTTGTGTCCAACCTGGAGAAGAAACAGAAAAAGTTTGACCAGGTTATCATACTACTTGTGATTCTAAATGTAGGTACGTTTTGTTTTCCAAGACCAAGTTGGCTAACTTTAATCATTTTCAGATGTTAGCAGAAGAGAAAACTATTTCTTCAAAATATGCTGATGAGAGAGACAGAGCTGAGGCTGAGGCTAGAGAGAAAGAGACCAAAGCGCTATCACTTGCCAAAGCTCTTGATGAAGTTATTCAAGCAAAGGAAGAACTTGAGAGGGTGAACAAAATGTTGAAGGCAGAAATGGAGGACTTGGTCAGCTCCAAAGATGATGTTGGAAAGAACGTAAGTAATGTTTTTTCAGTGGCAACTTTGGTTAGTAATTGATGCCCACATATAGCCATATTTTATTGAAACATCAGTTAATATTAGTTTGGTGGTTGTAAAGTTACATGGATGAATTACTTTGATTCTCTCGGTTTTAGGTTTGTTTAAGGTCTCTCTGTTTTGGGTCTCTGTTCAGTATAGTATGTGTTTTCCTAAAATTATAAATATATACTTTGCAGAGCCATGCTGGTCTGTCATGTGACCTCCCTCTGTTTTTCTAACTGAATAAGTGAGCACAGTGGGAGGGGCTGAGATTCCCCTCTGATGAATGCAAGGTGGCAGAGGGATGTCACATGACTGCACAGCAGGGCTCTGCAAAGAAGGTATTTAGCATTTAAATTTATGAAAAACACACACACACTGTACTGAACAGGGACCTAAAACAGAGGGGATCTAAGTAATTTGTAACATATTTCTTTACTTTACCAACACTGGAGCAGCTTCAGGAAATAGAATTACACAGGCATGAGAGGAAAGGAGAGAAGAGGGGTGGGGAGGAGATCATCTCACACACAGACTATGGAACTGACAGGAAAAGAAGGAGGGGGAGGGGCGTTACAGAGATGCTGAGGAGAGAGCAGGATGATGGAGGCAGTTAAACTGGATCAGTAGCTATGATAAATGTGGTCAGTTTAAACAGGGGAAACAGGAACAGGCAGGATCAACCAGGTATTGTACAACATAGAACGGACACTACAGAAACACTATGCTATATACTATGCCTTAAAGGGACAGGAGCATTTTGTTATTTAGGGTTACAACCACTTTAAATAGCCAAACAACAGATGAAATCTCTAGTCATATATTTTCTAAATTTTAACTTCATTTTTAGCCATATCTAGCTAAATATTTTGTATACAAAGGTTCATGATTTAGAGAAGTCCAAACGAGGCCTTGAGCAACAAGTTGAAGAGATGAAGACACAGTTGGAAGAGCTGGAAGATGAGCTTCAGGCAGCAGAAGATGCCAAACTTAGATTGGAAGTCAACATGCAAGCTCTGAAAGCACAGTTTGATAGAGACTTACAAGGCAGAGATGAGCAGAATGAGGAGAAAAGGAGACAGCTGGTTAAACAGGTAACAGTATAAATAAGGATTTAAAAGCAAAAGTCAGGAAACAAAGAAAAGGCCACAGAGAAATTAACACTTTTTTGTTTTCAAGGTACATGAGTTGGAAACAGAACTGGAAGATGAGAGGAAACAAAGAACTTTGGCAGCTGCAGCCAAGAAGAAGTTAGAAGTTGACCTTAAGGATCTAGAAGGACAAGTGGACTTTTCCAATAAGGGTCGGGATGAAGCTATCAAACAACTAAGGAAATTGCAGGTAAAAAATAAATAATAAAAAGCAAAATTATGACCATGTGAATATTTCATGGTTTATATACAACTTCAAACAAATGTTCACGCTGTTTTTTCTATTTAATTTAACTTTAACTAAATGTCAGGTGGCATTATACGTTTTAAACAAAATATAATTTCAGGCTCAGATGAAGGACTTCCAAAGAGAGCTTGATGATGCCCGTGCAGCCAGGAGGAAATATTTGCTACTGCAAGAGAAAATGAGAAGAAGGCCAAGAGTCTTGAAGCTGAACTCATCCAACTACAAGAGGTAAAATTTATATAACTTGGCTGCTCACGGTTGACTGCACTGTTAAAGAAATGGGACAACTAGAACTTCAGAAAACACTCTACCTAGCCCTAGAATCCTACTAATGACATTTTGTCCTGCTAGGATTTGGCTGCTGCAGAAAGAGCAAGAAAACAAGCAGAGCTGGAGAAAGAGGAACTGGCAGAAGAACTTGCAGGAAGTGCATCTGGGAAGTAAGTAGTATGAAAAAAGCTAAGGTGTTTTGATGCCCTCTAGATAAAACGTTCAAAAGACTCCTAAGGCTAAACCACAGCTCCAGATTTGAAAAGGCTCAGAACCACTGACAGGTTATTATTGCCTTCTTTTAACTCCATTTGGAAGCTGGCCTCTCACTTCTGTTGATTCTGCATAGGCAGAGCGCGTATAAAGCCTGTGTGTCTACAGTTCTTTGGACATTCTTAATTCCAGCTTTAGCTGAACAATTCATATTCACTCTCATTGTGGCGTTGTTGTACCAGCACGGTATAGCCACTTATAACCTTATTCATTTAATCTATGCAGATCATCCCTCCAGGATGATAAGCGCCGGCTGGAAGCTAGAATTGCTCAGATGGAGGAGGAGTTGGAAGAGGAACAGGGTAACATGGAGGCAATGGGTGACAGAATGAGGAAAGCTATGCAGCAGGTGGGTATAATAATAATTATTTACATCTTGCTGTACATTATGTGATTGGTTACAAGAGACAGTGCTGTAAGGTGTGTTCATCACTGTTTCAAGGCTGAACAACTCACAAATGAACTGGCAGCTGAACGAAGCACATCACAGAAGAATGAGGGCGCACGACAGCAGCTTGAAAGACAAAACAAAGAACTGAAGAACAAACTACAGGAAATGGAAGGCTCTGTCAAGTCAAAATTCAAGTCTAGCATTACTGCCTTGGAAACCAAGATTGCTCAGCTTGAAGAACAATTAGAACAGGAATCCAGGTGGGCAATGTGGAATGCACCAAATAGTAATTTAGAAATTATTTATCCATATCTAATAAATAATGCTTTGTGTAACAGTGATAAATACAATTTCTAGAGGAAAGCCTAACATGCAGTGCAAACAAAGGGCAATGAGATACAGTAAACCATTGTAACCAATAGGACATCAATTTCCACATGTCTGACAGCATTCATTTTTTTTTATTATTGATTTTCCATGCTTGTTCCTTTGGATTGGAGCTCCAATGTCCTTTGAAATATGCTCTATAAATAAAGTCCCCAAGATTTTGAAATCTTTGCTTACACTTTTTCAGACATCTTCAATAAATCATCTGAATTCTGCTTGTATTCATAATAGAAAAAAGATGAATTTTCATTGGTTGCAAAGAGTTACTGTATTTGAACATACCCTTTTCCCTTACTTCGTACACACGACCATTTTCCTAGACAGAATCCATAAAGAAACTTGGTGGCAGAGCTTTTTTGCTGAGGGAAAACGTCCGTGTGTATGTATTTCGTAGAGAAAACTGTCGTGGAACTCGACGAGAAAAAAAGAGAACAAGTTCTCTTTTTCCTCGTCGAGAGTCTCAATTTCCTTGTCGTGTTTCTCGTCGGGCTGGTTTGCGACGAGAAACACGTTCGTGTGTATGCTTAGAAACCCGCGCATGCTCAGAATAAAGTATTAGATGGGAGCGTGCCTTCGGTAAAAGTAGGGTTTGTAATGGAGAGAGCACATTCGTCATGCTGTAACAGGCTGAAAAGCGCGAATCGTCTCTCACCAAACTTTTACTTAACACGCAGTAACATGAGATTAGCAAAAGCAGCCCCAAGGGTGGCGCCAGTGGAATCAAACTTCCCCTTTATAGTGCCGTCGTACGTGTTGTACGTCACCGCGTTTGAGAACGACGAGATTTTGTCTTGACAGTGTGTACGCAAAGAAAGTTTGTCAAGATTCTCGACAAGCCTAACAAGGAACTCGTCGAGGAAAATGAGGTTTCATTTACGACGAGTTCCTCGGTCGTGTGTACGAGGCCTAAGTGTTAAGAGCCTTCTTACATGCAGTCCTTACCTTGCATCTATCTGCACCACAATCACCAGCACCATGGCAGGGGTACATCTGACATCTTTTCTACTTTGACTATGCTGGAAGGAACCTTTAAGCACTAGTCTGTTTCCTAGTCTGTTTCCTAGGGGTCACTTAGGCTTTACCCATTATGTGATGTTTATCAGACCTCCTCTGAGCCACCTGTGTTGATGCCGTTTTCAGAACCCTCACTGGAGCTCTCAGATGCAGCAACGGAGAATGTGTCTGCGTCAAAGGAGTTTCTATCACAACTGTTTAATTTACTAGATAAGTCTTCATACACACATCTAGTATAGGTGCCTGTGGGAGCTCTCACTGCTCCCACTACTACTGCTAATTCATCTATGCCATTTGAGTCAGATCAGGAGCTGAGTCAGACTAGGGGCTCTCCCCAGAGTCTCCATTAGACCACTAAAAGTTGATTCAAGCTTTGCTAAGACACTCTGGTTTCAAGAGTTGTTCACGACTAACTTTAGCAATTCTATTAAGATCAGTTACTGGAGACACAAGAGCACAGCTAAGGCCTTTTCTAATCACTGAGAGTTTGATGATATTGCTGGACTGAAAATACCCTGACAAGGCCTGTCCTGATGATAAAGTGACCAGCTTTGCCAATGAGGAACCTGCCAGTGTCCTCCCTGTTACAGATTCGCATGTTTCATGAATCTAGTGGACAAAAAGGTGGAAACACTCACCTTTAAAAAAAAAAAAATATTACAGAGGCTCTGCTTGCTCAGAGCCTATGCCAAGTGGACTTACATCCAAACCTAGGTAATGAAGGGTCACCCCATCACTTAAGAGTCCTAATGCAAGCCAGCGAGTTCTTATGTGATGCCTCAAAATATCTGAATCTCCTAATTTGTCCCATTAGATCTGAAGCTATTACTTTAAGCAGGATTATTTTGCTTAAAGGGTCACTAAAGGAAAAAAATGTGTTTGCTGAAATGACTGTTTACAGGGTATAGAGACATAATAGTTAACCGATTCCTTTTAAAAATGATTAAAAATAGATAAAAAACAATCATATAATGTACCTACAGTTTAGTTTAGTTTCTGCTGTTGTTTCCTGGTTCTCTGATGTACAGAGCCAGAGAGCCAATAGAGGGCATTGATGCTTTGTCTAAAACCCCTCAGCACCAATCCAGTTTCGTTTTACAAACAATAATCACACCTCCTTGATTAGTCACCACAGTGAGAAATCTCCCAGTACTGTGGTGATCAGGAAACAGACAACAAGGAAGTGTCCAGAACAGAGAGGAATTACAGCAACATCAAAGCAAAAACGAACAATGAGGACATGAAACCACGACTGCATTAAGGTATAGGAAGCTATTTAGCTAAAAAAAAAAATCCTTTAGTGACCCTTTAAGTTTCCACCTGTTTGAACCTACGCTTGAATATAAGGATGCCATAGGAGAAAACAGTACTCATCTTTCCTAGTCGCAGAAGCTAAGATTTGGAGATATTTAAATCCTTTCACTCTCCCTTGAAGCAAACATCCCAACAAAAGCTTTGATATTAAACACCAAATAAAGTGACTGACAAATCCAAGCCAGCATAAAGTTTTTTGCTCACTAAATGACAAGGTGGGTTAAAGACTTCTAATGTTTGGCTTTGCAACATCTTATGTTGAGACAAGGTAGGTTGTCTGGAATATAGAGTTTCTATCTCTCCCAAATAACAGGTTGCTTCATATCCATTCTTTTTTACCCAGCATACATCTCAGCTGAGATGGTACTGTTTTATCCATCCTGAATCTTAAGGCACTCAATATCATTGTCTCGGAAAATTCCATATGAAACCAATCTAATCTGTTGTAGCATCCCAGGATTTTGGAGAATTTCTGACTTTTGTGTATAAGAGATGTTTGTTTTCATGTTCCCATGTTTTTCCTCTTTTCTGTACTTAATGATAGGGGAACTACACTTGATGATTCAGTAATAGCTCTTCCAAAGCCAGGGGCATTTCTGTTGTTGCATATTTTGACTATAACATATTCTTGCAGAGATACCAAGCCAGGAACTCTACAGAGTTGCCAATGGCTTGTGAAGCATCATAAGTTTTATCTTAAGTGGGGTACACACTGTGAGAAAAATCGAAAGAAAAATTCCAAAAGAGGAATGATCGCTCAATTTTTGAATAGTGCGTACACAACTTTCAACGTCCGATTCAGACTTTCCAAATTAAAATTTCAAAAGGAACAAACTCCAAAAAAAATCTTGTAGCGTGAACAGAACTAATGATTTTAGTACTGTTTCCGTACGGCTTACATAAGAGAAGATTTGGATACGAAAGACTGCGCATGATCAGAAACAATAAACAACAATATTATTAATGAAAAATGTGTTGTGCGAACAATATAAAGTAATATCAAGTCAATCAAGTAAAAAAAAATCATATATATCAAAAACTGTAAATAAGAATGGGTTAAAAAACATTCAAAAATAATCCAATAAAGTCCATCCAAAAAGAAGAGAAATACTCTTGTGCAAAAAAGTTCATTTATACTTGTGTATCAACAATAATCCATATTTAAGTGTGGATAGCAAAATCTTGACACCAGTGCCGGCCCAAGACATTGTGCTGCCTGGTACCAAGAATGAAATGCTGCCCCCCCCCCCAAAAAAAAATTACACCCACCAAAATGCCCCCACATCCATTATTTTATATCATGATAACTGAAGTGGACCTATCATGGCTCTATACATGTATATAGGAGTATAAAGAGGACCTGTTATTGTTGTTTACATGTATAGGAGTATAAAAAGGACCTGTTATGGCTCTAATTATGCAATTAGCCCCACAGTGGAGCGGAGAGCAGAACGGGAGGAGCGGTCGGGCGGCAATTAGCCCCACAGTGGAGTGGAGTGGAGAGCAGAGCTGGCGGAATGGGATGGCAGGTGGGTGGCAATTTGCTGCCCCCCTGAAAGTGCTGCCTGGTACAATGGCACCATCGGGTCCCATGGTAGGGCCGGCCCTGCTTGACACCCAAAGTTGCACACCCAACTCTCAAGCCGCTTACCAGCTACTCTGAACCCAAGATGGGGGTCTGGCTGTATATTATCCCAGTATCCCCATGAGGTGAATGGATCTCAGAAACCAAGATTCCAGGATGGGTTACCATACAACCAGGATGTTCAACAGTTGGCTCAGCAAAAGTGAGACACAAAGGAGGAACTGATAGTGTAGTTATTTAAAATGTAGTCTTTTTAATGAAGGTTAAAACTACTTACAAGTAGGCAGGAGTAAAATTGCATATAAAACAATCATTCACATGCAGACACCTCAGCGGGTGTGATAAAGTCACCGCTGGGGTGTCTGCATGTGATTGATTGATTTATATGCCCCCCCTTCCCCCCTACTTTCATTATAAAATTGTGTCTTCCTTCGGTTTTAATGATGACATGATCCTCTCCACCTTTTGCACATCTCCTCTTTATTCAAAGAATATTACACTTCACTACCTGGACATTGAGAGAACAATCAGGGTTTACAAAAACAATACAGATTTTTCCTGATGCTTCTTCTCCCTTAGATTAGTAGCTTTTAATACCAGAGGGCCCGTATAATTACGGTTCCTTAAGGTTATCAGAGGCTACTTTTCTGATTGTTGGCTACTCCTGAGGTGTGGTGGCCTGCAAGGGTATGGCCCAAAGGGAGCAGCTATGCATTCTGCCTGTAGCTGTATTATACCCGGTGGTCTGCTGTCTTACCCTGTGAACTACTAAAGAAATACAATTTATATTTATACCGTCCATCTTTAACAGTTGCTAAATATATTTATTTTTTTATCGCACACACTTAACTAAATTACTTTTTTGAAAATTGCAGAGACAAACAGGTACAGGCAAAATCTTTAAAACAGAAAGACAAAAAGCTTAGAGAGGCTCTTCTACAAGTTGAAGATGAGAGGAAACAGGCTGAGCAGTACAAGGACCAGGTAAATTCCTCTGAAGTAACCATTCACTCATTTTAAAGTGTATTTCCACTTTTTTCTCAATTGAAATTTATTGAAAGTTTTTACCAGTTGACAATTGAAAATATAGCGAATATCAAATACATGTTGTGTATGTGTGTCAGTATACAAAAATTTAAGAGAGGAAAATGACAAAGTATAAACCTAAAATAATGAATTGGGAGTGGCATAATGGATCGGATTTTATGTTAATAGTTAGTTAGTAGATATAGGGAAGGTGGTGATGGAGTTTTTGTAAATTGATTAAATAATAATAATATTGTATATAATAATAATAATAATAATAATAATAAATTATTTATAATTAAGATTAACAGAACAAAAAACAGAACGAAAAAGAAAAAGAAAATGGCCTGGTATAATAGATTAAGAGGTTTATTGTTATGAAGATTTAATATTATATCTTAATCGTGGGTATAAGTATTGTGCTTAAGCATTAGCATCTTTAGTATTTCCACTTTTTAAGCCATATTGAGATAACACCTACTTTATATTTGTTACATGTTACGTGGGGGGCTATTTTTAGGTATACTGTGTGAATGGTAACATATAACAAACATAAAGTTGGGGTTTCTCAAACGTGACTGTGAAAGTGGTAATGTTCTTTAAAGCGGAGTTCCAACCACAATTAGCATTTTTTAAATGCATGTCCTTTCATCCTGTGTTTTTAGAATATAAATCCGGTCACTTACTATTTTACAATCCGCATAGATATTCAAAAAAAATAGTTTATAAAACTATATCTACACCGTTGTCATTTTGCTTGTGGGCATTGTGAAGCCTACAAGCACTTACTTCCTGGAAGTTTTGGATGGGGAGTGATAATTGGACAGCGCACTGCATCCTGGGAAATGATGACACACATTTCCCAGGAGCATTAGAGGGAGATGATGTCAGAATCCTAGGTGGTTTCAAAGGCAGATTTTGTGGGACCGCATAGCAACAGGCATTTCCAGATGAGTAAAAAAATAAAAACATTTTTTTTTTCTTTTTTAGGTGTAAGCTACAGTTTAAAGCAGTTTTTTTTTTTTTATGGAACCTCCACTTAAAGCCATGGTTCTATCTTGCATTGATGAGTCTAAACACCCTAAACAGTTGCATATTGCTGTGCATATTATTCTGTATCTTTGGTATAGATCTATGTTACTGCTCAGTGGGCTATAGTGACAAAAAATAGCCCAGTATCCGTTCATTAAAACAAACTCGGTTTTTGAACCTGTAATGCAGACGGTCGTTTTTTGTGATGAAAAAAAACGACGTTTTAAAAAACGTCATTTAAAATGATCGTGTGTGGGCAAAACGTTGTTTTATGTCTTCAAAAAAACAGCAAAAATTCGAACATGCTTGAATTTTTTGTGTCGTTTTTCAAAACGTCGTTTTTTGTTTCACAGAAATTGACCGTGTGTAGCAAAAACGAAGTTTAAAACGACGTTTTTAAACCCACGCATGCCCAGAAGCTAGTTATGAAGCGAGCTTCAATGGAAAAGAGTGGTGAATGTAACCTCGCTTTGCTAGAGCATTGTGAAAAAACGATGGTGTGTAGGCAACATCGTTTTTGAAAATGAAGTTTCAAAAACGTTGTTTTATTTCATGATTTAAAACGTCGTTTTTTTTATCACAAAAAATGACCGTCTGTACGCGGCATAAGAAAGTGGTGAAATTCAAATATCTGTTTTAAAGTCAATCTGCAGCAAGACTTTTTATTTTGTTTTGGATAAAGTTTGGTAGGGTTAGACCCAGTGCTATCCTTTCATTGCTGATTGTGTCATTAGTTGCAAGAGTTCTCAGTGTGACAAAATCTAAGTGATGGAAAATATCATAAAGTGTAACTAATAGCAAAACCTTTTCATTTTGAATGGAGTCGGGGAGGGTTATAACCCCTGCCAGTTTTTATTTGCAATCTGTGTCCCATTGGGGAGATTAACTGCAACTTCCTGTCCCATAGCCAAACAGGAAGTGAGAGGAAATCCCTCTAAAGTGAGGGAATCCTTTTCTGTCACCAGAACTAGTGTCCCCATTGGAAGATTTCCTCTCTATTCCTGTTCTGATGTCAACCCAGACATTTGGTGATAATAATAGTAAACAGGACAAATAGAGAGTGAATCTCCCTAACGGGGGGGACACAGGCAGAAATTTAAGCTGACAATGGTTCTAATCCCTCTCCACTATATCCAAAACTAAAAACATATGTTTTGCCTTTACTTACATCTTAATTTCTTGTCTATTCGATCAGACAAAACAGGAGGTGAGCGAAGATCCCCCCAACAGAAGCACAGGAAGCAATAAAAACACATTTTCAAAATTTTCTAGTAGAGCAGGAAAGTTTAGAACCTCTGTCAGAATGTTGTTGTGGTTTGTGTCCCTACAACAGCTTCCCCTCACTTCCTTTACAAGTGGTGAGTGTCTGATAGAACAGGAACAAAGGAGAAATCTGGCAGAACAATCTCCTCAAACGAGGCACCAAATTTAACAGGCTTTGGCTTGAGTTGGGCTCTATGCTAAATGTATTATAATTCTGGTGGACAGCTTCTTGGTTCTTTTTAATCCACTTCACCAATAAATAAAAGAGTTTCTCCATATTTATTTAAGGCTGAAAAGGGACTTGTGAAACAGAAGCAACTAAAACGGCAACTCGAGGAGGCTGAGGAAGAAACACAGCGTCTCAATGCCTCTCGGAGAAAAGTACAGAGAGAGCTTGATGAGGCTACTGAAAGTAATGATGTGTTGACCAGAGAGCTTAGTGGGCTCAAGAGCAAACTTAGGTGAGATACAGTTGTCAAGGCAAATTTTTTTGAGAAATTACAGTTATATTTTTATGATATTTCTTAAATTGCTCCCCTGGTACCTCAGTCATTTTAGCTTTCATGGTCCTTTAAATCTTGAGGGCATAACAAATGAAATCTGCAATGGTTTTGCTTGACAGACAGAAAAGTTGGAATTCTCATCAAGGCTTCTTTTATACTTGCAACCACCAGTTGATAAAACCAGGCAGCTTAGCCGCAGTTCTATCGCCCCCCCAAACCACCTGCCCATGTATTTGCTCAGGGTTGTACACATGACATTACCACAATGCTGTCCTTTCTCCCATTCAGTGGGCATTACCACTGCTGAACGTGATCAATGTAAGTCAATAGGGCAGCCCCACAACCAAGTGAAAAGCATGCAATTGTAGCATGGTAGTGCAGCATTTACAGAGTTAAACCCGGCAGTGAGGAGACGACACAATGCTTCCTTTCCATCTATTAAATAGCATTGCTCTTCAGAGGGCCCTGCATGTGGAAGTTTGGCTGATTACACTATATAGAGCATTCTGTGGAGATGAAATTAATGGGGGATATTTTTCAGTAGAAGATCCTTTTTAAAGTAAATATACCACATTCTTCAAAACAATTTTTTTTTGCACTGGGATGCCATTGTGCAGGACTTCATAAAGATCTCTCCAACAAGCTTGGTTTGGTACTAACATCATGGCTTTTATTATCTCTTTTAGTTTTAGTCCAGACTCCACAAAATTAATTTTCTACAGGATCTTGTCATTATCTTAACAATGCCCTTTTGGCTAAACTTAGCCTTTTTGAATTGCTGAGGTACTCTAAGAGAAAATTATGTGCATTTTCAGTCATCAGACTAGTTGTTGTTTTTATTATAGTGTTTGCATTAAAGTCATTTAATGGATATTTTATTTTGGTATTGTATTACATAAAGCAAATTGTAGAGTAGTCACTGGAGGGAACAAACAGTCCAATTGCAATCATTCTGTCTCCCTTCTTAACAACAGTTCTTAACAACTGTCTCTGATTTCGAGGGACTGTCCCTGACTTGGAACAAATTCCTTTTGTCCCTCTTGCCTCCTCATTTTGGTACGATCGATAGAGCTGTATATTAAATGCACGTTTTATCTTTCAAAATGTGTATCCCAGTGCTAAAACTTTCATCCAATTTCTATATTGTTTCGTTTGTAAATTTTAAAGTCAGTATACAGGAATAGTAGTGCTGAAAAAAAGAGCTTGTGTGTTTAACTAATAATTTTTCTGTGTGATTCACCTATAAGGGGGTGTCCTATGCCTACATACTTTTACTAATAGGTGTCCCTCGTTCTCATAACAAAAAGTTGGGAGGTATGGTTGAAATATGCTATTAGCTTATCACAATGGGACTGCATTGATTTTAATGAATTGGATAACTTGAAGACTTGCATTGTCAGAAAGAGAAGTGCAACACATTAATTGTTTAGCACTATAGAAAAAGCAGAGCCTGCATATATAAATAGCAAATATGGCTGCCCCCATATTTACAATCACCTCAGTGTGAAAGCACTCGGGCTTTCACACTGAGACTACAGGGCAGGAGTTTTTCAGGTGGTATTTCGGCACTATTTTTAGCGCTAAACCGCCTGAAAAACTCCTTGGTGTGAAAGGGGTCTTACAATTATACATAGATAAATAAAACTTTTAAAGATGATACATTTCAATCTAACCATAAATATACTATTAACAACAAGTCAGAGTTTGCAGAGGATTTAGGAATTTCTAATTTAAAGGGCCTTGATGATAGGAACACAGCAGAAATCCAGGGCACTGAAGGAAGAGAAACATAAGCATAGTGCTGAAACCCAAGAAAGTAAGCACAGGGTCAGAACTCAGAGGCCTCGTACACAGAACCGTTTTCCTCGACAGAATCCATCAAGAAACTTGGTGGCAGAGCTTTTTTGCCGAGGAAAATGGTCGTGTGTATGTTTTTTGTCGAGAAAACTGTCGTGGAACTCGATGAGAAAAAAAAGAGAACAAGTTCTCTTTTTCCTCGTCGGGAGTCTCAATTTCCTCGTCGTGTTTCTTTTCGGGCTGGTTTACAATGAGAAACACGTTCGTGTGTATGCTTAGAAACCCGCGCATGCTCAGAATAAAGTATGAGACAGGAGCGCACCTTCGGTAAAAGTAGCGTTTGTAATGGAGATAGCACATTCGTCACGCTATAACAGACTGAAAAGCGCGAATCGTCTTATACCAAACTTTTACTTAACACGCAGTAACATGATTAGCAAAAGCAGCCCCAAGGGTGGCGCCAGTGGAATCGAACTTCCCCTTTATAGTGCCGTCGTACGTGTTGAACGTCACCGCGTTTGAGAACGATGAGATTTTGTCTTGACAGTGTGTACGCAAAGAAAGCTTGTCAAGATTCTCGACAAGCCTAACAAGGAACTCGTCGAGGAAAACGATGTTTCATTTACGACGAGATCCTCGGTCGTGTGTACGAAGCCATAAGCATACTTCACAGCTTTTGTTATCAGATGCCCTGTGCACTGGTTATACCATTATCAGTGCATCAAGGGTTGTAATCAACCTGCTAATTTAAATTAGCCCTTTTATTGTCTTTATTAATAAAATGCAGAAAGTGATACTTGGAGATTCCAAACTTGACAAAGGACCTATCAGTGTCAAAAACATAGCTACTTTGAACAGTGGAGTTCTGTTTTTTGTACTTCATTTATGAAGACGTTATAATAGATTTTAAAATATTTTTTTAAATTCAAGTCTCTTGTGTGGTCCACTTTTACATTGAATACACAACAGACAGGGACAAATGGAATCATAACCGGAAAATTGATCCACTATCTCTAGATAATGAGGGCAGAGCCCTAAATGGACAAAAAAATCGAAGAGAAAGAGGTAAAGACAGACAAACAAAACAGTCCAGATAGAGAAAACACCAGACTAGAAGTTAGTGATTCACCCTCAAATTTCAAAGCAGAAAAACTTAAGTCATTCAAGTCCGCACTATCAGAAGCTCAGCTCAATCTGTTCCAACTACCATTGGCACCTGCAGTTGTCTACAATTTTGACGGTCTACATTAGAACAGTAGCGGTCAACTTACTAAATAACAGGGATCGCAAGTCCCCGATGTTTAGATGGCCATACAATAGCTTTGTTTTTAGTCATGTTTTTAGGTTGCTATAGTGTGCTCTTAACAAGTGGTCTGTAACAAACTCAAGTCTAGGAGTCAATTGATTCAGATCCTGGGCTTAGTGCTGTCATTGACAATTAGCAGTTCTGGTGTTATAGCCCTCTAAAGCTGCTGACATTTAGTGTGCAGAACACTGTTCTCCAGACCAGTGTTTCTCAACTCCAGTCCTCGGGGCGCACCAACAGGTCATGTTTTCAGGATTTCCCTCAGATCAAACTGCTGTGGTAATTACTAAGGCAGTGAAACTGATAAAATCACCTGTGCACAATAATGGAAAGCCTGAAAACAAGACCTGTTGGTGCGCCCCGAGGACTGGAGTTGAGAAACACTGCTCCAGACTATAAAAATGCTCTAACGCTCTACTACTTCTAAAGGAATTACATATGTACCTAGTTAGAACAGGCAAGTAATACTTTTTGACAGTGTTTGCACTACAAGTTCATATATTTGATTGTCCAGCAAGGTACAGTGGGCAAAGAAAAAAATCACCCCCCCTTTAAAATTGTGTTGCTTTGCAGCCTAAAATGAAGACAAACACAGTTTTAATTTTTGTTTTATCCAGCTGTATTTACTCTGTGCAACTTATAACATCCAAGATACAACATGTCTGTTTTTTATTATTATTAAAAAACAGGATCACTGAGTTGGAAAAAAGGATCACCCCTCTTAAAAATGACTTGTAAACTCAATCAGGTCACGTGTAGTTAATCTACCTTATCAATGGCACACAAAGCCATTTGACTTTCAACTGTGATCAGATTGTAACACAGGCACTCCCTGAATCAGGACGTTGCTCCAAACTGGATGAAAGAGCTAGGAGGAAACTGGTCAGAGAGGCTACCAAGTATGCTCTGAAGCAGTTTCAGGAATTTATGACAAAGAGTGGTCATTGTGTGAATGTGATAGCAGTATCACAAATTCTACACAAATGTGGCTTGTATGAGAGGGATGCAAAAAAAAGGCACACCTCAAAAAAGCCCACATTCAGTCATGACTGAGCTTTGCCAAAACGCACCTTGAAGATTCTGAGGCCACATGGAAAAAGGTGTTATGGTTAGATGGGACTCAAATGTTATTATTTGGCCTCAACACCAGTGTTAATTTCGTAGACTAAAACCAACTAAAACATTTTAGTCAACTAACCCAATACCATTTTAGTCGACTAAAATACGACTAAAACTAAAACAATTGAGATGACTAAAATGGGACTAAAACTAAAATGCCATTTTAGTCAAAAGACGACTAAAACTAAATTGAATTTGATGTCAAAATTAACACTGGTCTGTAGTGCATGTTCATACCTCAATACCATAAATAATAACATATTCGATTTTTCACTCCATCAGTATATAATGAGTTTGGAAATTGTAGAGAAATGCTTAAAAAATGCATTACAATTTAACTACACCCATTCGATTTTAGATGAATAAAATTACCGTAGTTTTAGATTAAAATGATTTTAGTTGACTAAAATGTACTGGAGATTTTAGTCGACTAAAATGTCCTGGAGATTTAGTCAACTAAATACAACAACAACTAAAACAATTGCAAAAGACTAAAATGGGACAAAAACTAAAATGCCATTTTAGTCCTAAAACTAAGACTAAAACTAAATCGAAATTTGCTGCCAAAATTAACACTGCTCAACACCAAATAATATGTTTGACGGAAATCCAATACAGCTCACCATCCAAATAACACCATTCCTACAGTAAAGCATGGAGGTGATGATATCCTGTTATGGAGGTCTTTCTCTGCAGCAAGGAGTGGAGAACTTGTCAAGATAGAAGGAATAATGGATGGGGCAAAATACTGTCAAGTTCTTGAGGAAAATGTGCTGCCCTCTGCCAGAAAGTTGTCAACTTGAAGCGGGTTTACCTTCCAACATGACAATGACTCAAAGCACACAGCAATAATGACCACACAGTGGTTGAAGGAGAACAAGGTGAATGTCCTTGCATGGCCTAGTCAGAGCTCAAGACTTAAACCCCATTGAAAATTTGTGGAATGACTTGAAGTCTGCAGCCCACAAACGGTCACCATGAAATGTAACTGAACTTGATCAGTTCTGCAAAGAAGAGTTGGCAAATAAGTGTAGATGTGCAATGTTAATAAAGAAATATCCCAACAGACTAAAGTTTGTAATTAAAGCAAATAGTGGTTCAATAAAATACTAACAGGGGGTGATCCTTTTTCCAACTCAGTGATTCTGTTTTTGATTTAATTTTATTTTTTAATGACATGTTGGTGTTATATCTTTCACTTGAATGTTATAAATTGCACAAAGTAAATACAGCAGGATAAAACAATAAATGTGTCCACTTTCATTTCAGGCTGCAAAGCAACAAAATGTGATTATTTTAAAGGGGGGGTAAGTCATTACAGTGTCTGTGTGAGGTTCCATGAGACATATGCACTGCTTCTGAGACTTGTGGAAGGGTCTGAGAAACATTACTTTTAGTCACCTGTTACTATATTTGAAAAGATTGGTATAGAAAATTCAGCAGAAAACAACTGAATGAGCATAGAAGCCTACTTAAAGTGTGTGTGCGTATATATATATATATATATATATATATATGTGGGTTGACATTCCCTTCTGCTATTTTATCTAACCCATTTTATTTGACGTTAACTTGTTATGATGTGCTAGTATAACAGCTGTAGACTTTCTGTTTCAGAGGGACACAGGACACTACGCAATGACTAAGCAGGTACCAATGCCTTCAATTTTGCAATTCCTTTAGACAGGTGTATACATTTCCACCTTAATCTTTATTTTAAATTCACATTGTATGTTTCTGTAATTGGATTATCCCGCTCAATAGGAACAGAATTTTAAATTTAGTTCAAGCAAGGACCAGTAAAGCTTAATTACATAAGTTCATATTGGGAACAAAATGGTATAAGAGTTTTCTGCCATGAAGCATGCAATGTGTCTTTAAACAGCCACCCTTTTTCCAGCAAAATCTGAAGGCTTGGACATTTATGTATAGATACAAATCTAATACATAAGGGAAGATGTATAGTCTGAAAACTAACATCCTCCACCTATACAAATATACTTCTGAAAATGTATTTCACTCAACTAACGAAACACGTTAATCTCTGTACTGCCATCCTCAATCGTCTAAGTCATGCATGATAATGAGCACCTTAGCCTTGATTAAATGGAATATATTTCTATCTAGTTCTAATTCAATAAACTTTATAGCAGACTACCATAGGGAAAATGTGGATTAATTAGTGAATAAGCCACAACTCTGCTGACTTCATTCATACAATCATGGGCAAGCAAAAATACATTTTTATTTTTAATTTTCTTTGCAAAATTAATTGTCACGTGGCTTCACTTTGTTCGCTAAATTACCAAGTGAACATTCACTTAGCAAACTAAACATGCTATACTCCTTTAGTTTTAATTCATCACTGGCATTTTCTTTTAAGGCAAATGAGATGTACTGTAAATGGATACATATACAACTGAAAAGTGTTTACATGGAGTGAAATTGCTAAGTGTTTAATGTTTTTAGAACAAAACAATACAATAATAAAGCAGGGCAATGGTAATAGGCAAAGTACACTAACCCACAGCAAACAACTGCAGTTCCAGATTACTGTTGTCAGATTATTTCAAACAGTAAAAAATATTGCTAGAAGTTCAATCACTTTGCATAGTAACATTACTAGTCTTATTTATTATGAGAGCGTTTAGTAGGATGCTTGCATTCACTGTGCTAGTTACATATCTGCAGTATAGTCTGTAACACAGCAACAAAAATTATTCTTATGCCGCGTACACACGATTGGACATTCCGACATCAAAACCGTGGATTTTTTTTCCGACGGATTGTTCGCGCACTTGTTTTGCATACACACAGTCACACAAATGTTGTCGGAAATTCCGAACGTCTACAACACTACGATGAGCCGAGAAAAATGAAGTTCAATGATTCTGAGCATGCGTAGGATTTTTGTGTGTCGGAATTGGCTACAGACGATCAGAATTTCCAACAAGAATTTTTGTTAACAGAAAAATTGAGAACCAGCTCTCAAACATTTGTTGTCAGAAATTCCGACAGCAAATGTCTGATGGAGCATACACACGGTCAGATTTTCCGACAACAAGCTTACATCGAACATTTGTGTGTACGTGTGTACGTGGCATTAGAGTACAATATAGGCGTGCTACTCATAGGAGAATACCACCTAAAAGGGAGAAGACAGCTTTGCATAGGCCTTCCATGTAGAACCCAAGTCTTAAACAAAAACTCCAAGTTATGTAAAGTATGCTATTCAAGGCAAATTAAAATTGTGCATAAATCAGTGCAACCTTTTGTTTTGTGCACAGTTCAATTCTTGAAAATTACAAAGGATAGAGCCCAATGTCTTGACTTTTTGTATGAGAAGCATTCTGCTTTTGGTGAATGTCAAGATCAGAATTAGATTCTGTGTGCAGAAAGAATGTTCATGATTTCCTGGCGTGTCTGGGAACTAACAATCAGACCTGTAAATGTTATCCCCAAATAAGCCAGCCTTTGCCACCTCCTCTTTACTTCAGCCCCTCAGGCCGAATCCATTGCTGGCATATATTGCATGTTTCAGAGCTGTCCTCAGTTGTCTATTAATGGATATTAATGGATCACTGACCTGGAACCCCTGATATACACATGCTTTTTTTCAGGTAAGTCGTGAAGGAAAGATAAGAAGGATAGGCTTTGAGCATGCAAGTTCAAAATTCAGCTCAAAAGTCAGCAGTGGCATTTCTATCCTGGCAGATTGCCTTTAAAACCATGTACAATACCTGTTTTTGTGTTTTATATATTTCTGCAACACGTAAAATGTTGGTCATCTCAGAGACTCACTTTCCTAAAGTAGAAAAGTCTCGCTCTGAAGATTTTGGTTATATTGGTAAAGAAAATCTGTTGCTAAGAAAATCACTCTTAGATAAGCAGCACTTCACAAGTCTATAATATTAATATTATAAATACCTGTAGTTTAACATTTAAAGCAAAACACAAGGCAAACATTTATATGCACAACTGAAATGCATAAACATGTTAAAAAGTAACTGCCAAAGGAAAAAACTGTGTTTAGCTAATGTTATAATCAATGCACCCTTGCAAGATCGCATAGCCAGATTCTTTCTCTAGGCCAGTGTTTCGCAACCTTTTTTCAGTCGAGGCATCATAAAAAATTATTCACTATCTTAAGGCACCCCATTCTAAAATATAAAAAACTAAATTAATTTCTAAATAATGCAGCAAAAACAGTTGAGTACTGTCTGTGATACTTTATTTATTTGCACTAACATCTAAATTTTCAGGACAAGCATTTGGGGTGTATCCCCTTCCTCAAGGTCCAAGCAGTACTGCTTGGACCTTGAAGGAGGGGATACACTTCAAAAGCTTGTCCAGAAAATTTGAATGTTAGTGCAAATAAAATAAATATCATGAAAAGTACTAATTTTCTTTTTGTAACAAGTGCGCTAATACAACTATATTGACCTTAAAACAAAATGCAGTGACACCCAGCGTTAGAGGTGACTCAAGCCCCATACACTCTATCAGTTTTCCTGCAGGTTTTTCTCTTCAGGTTTACCAAAACCATCTAATATGAGGTCAAACCTTAAGAGTTTCAATTTGTATGCAATCAGGCAGGCCCTTGCACTACATGGTTTTGGTAAACCTGAAGAGAAAAACCTGCAGGAAAACCGATAGTGTGTATGGGGCTTTAGTCTTCCAAAGCAAATATACCTTTGCACACTGGCACTGACTAGTATTCCAATGTTTCTCTTCTTCCTCAGTTTCTCTCCTTCACCCAGCTAATGTGACCCCAGTGCTGAAAGAGAGGGGCAGGAAAGGGGCAAACAAAGATGCTGTGTAGGGTGATGACCTTCCAGTTATCAACCAATGACATCATTGGTCGTTAAGATTCTGGCGGCTGGAAGGTTGTAATGATGCATAATGAAAACCAATAGTTTGTGTAACTAAAAGGCAGGCCTCATCCACCTGCTGGCTTGTGTACTATTTTTGGGCAAGTTTTAGGTATTTTGCCAAGGCACCCCTGAAGAAGCCTGGGAACCTGGGCACCTGGGCACCCTGGTTGAATAAACTGCTTTAAACCTATCTACTGCAAAGCAGCTTAGCCACCATATTGCTTTCATCCTGTGACAAGACAGTGAAGGATAAGCAGCATAATAATGAGGTAATCACTCTGCTTTTTTTTCCTGTAAGCATGTTCAGATTGTTGACTGACAGACCTGTGCAAAGCAATGGAGAACAAGGTGGTTCCAAGTGCTGATCCTCCCTCTAGCAGTATGAAAATTGCTCTGATAACAAGACAGATTTATGAATTATGTAAAACAAAATCCATGTTCTCTATGAAAAAATACATTTAAATATCTTTTTTATTCATACATAACTGGAATAAATGCTGTTTTTTTTTTATATATTTTCTGGACTTCAGCTATAAACAGAAGGCATCAAATCTATCAAATATTTCTACTGCTGGGAAATGGTGGCATGCAGCGAAGATGTAATAATATTGTTTCCACACAAACTGTCTGCTCTAAAACACTGTGATCTTGCTTCATGTAGATTTCTGCTGGGGTTCTACATGGATGGCATTAACCAAAGCCAAATATTCAGTAAAGTACAAGGCCACAAATAATATATGTGCTCTAAAAAAAATGAAAACTGCAAACACTGCTGATAGTTCCCAGACACATAAGACGCTGACTTCAAAATTAATATTAATAAAAAGTATATAATGCTTGATTTATAATGGCATTTCCAACTTACTGTGTACGATTTAACTGCATTGGAGACACCATTGCATGTTCAACCTTGTAACATGACTGTAATTAAATACAAACTGCATGCAGAAAATTATCCTTGGAACTTAACATACAGAACTAAATCATTATAGCCTAAATGTCACGGTCAAAGCCTATGTTCATTTACTAATCCACATCTGTCTTCTTACAGGAAAATATGTAATGCGTAGGAGGGCTATTTTTTTCATTCTCAGATGTGGATCAAAATATTTAAAGGAGATGTCATCTTAAAGGACATTTTACTGATCACTGAAAATGTTGATGTACATTAAGATCATGAATTAACAATGATACCAATCTACTAACAATGATTAGTCTATTAAACCCCATGAATTTAGAATAGCAGCCATACAAGAACATCACACTGCTAATAAAAGATACTTTATAGGAGACATGAGATTCTGGGAAGTATAAACGATGCTAAACATAAAAACTGTGTTTGCTTAACAGTGGCACTGCACAAGGGCTATAATGTCTCATTAACCTGTCCTTTACTATTTACAGTAGATATTAATTGAAAGAAAAGTAAGTGTCATTAGGCAAGCCTATCCAACTAAGGTTACATATAGTCAAAATATAGTGCCCTTTTGGTGATGTGACCTGCACCCTCTTATGGCTCCATGCACATTGGGCTTAAAAAAGCATCTGTTCACTTTGGAGTAAAAAACTTGCATATAGAGCATTTTTTGTACAAAGTTTAGACGAGTTTAGGAGAGTTTAATGTTTTTTTTTTCTACCTCTAAGCTCCAAATCAGAAACGCGAATAAGCAGTTTTTTTTCCTGCCTCTGAACATTAAAGGGGTTGTAAAGGTTTGTTTTTTATTTTCTAAATAGGTTCCTTTAAGCTAGTGCATTGTTTGTTCACTTACCTTTTCCTTCGATTTCCCTTCTTAATGTTTTTTTTCTTTGTCTGAATTTCTCACTTCCTGTTCCTCCTCAGTAAGAATGCCCCCATCATCCGAGCCGTTCTGGCTGGGGGTTAGTCAGCGTGCTCGCCCCCTCCCTTGGGACTACATCCCTGTGTTCACAGCATCTCCCTGCAGGGATGTAGTCCCAAGGGAGGGGGCGAGCACCCTGACTAACTCCCACCCAGAATGGCTCGGATGATGGGGGCAAGTTTACTGAGGAGGAACAGGAAGTGAGAAATTCAGACAAAGAAAAAAAACATTTAGAAGGGAAATCGAAAGAAAACGTAAGTGAACCAACAATGCACTAGCTTAAAGGAACCTATTTAGAAAATAAAAAACTAACCTTTACAGCCCCTTTAAACTAAAAATATGCCTTTGAACGTCCTAATGTGTATGGACACATAGGATAACATTGAGCTGCTTCTACAGGCAGAACATAAAACTTCAGTAGAAGCAACTTTTTTTTTAAGCCAGTGTGCATGGAGCCTTAAGCAGTAATTTGGCAAAATATTAATTGCACTGTTGGAGTTAGAAATGCCTTTTACAGCGCCGTAAAACACATAAAATAGTATGTAGACAACCTGAAATTAATACCGGCACTTACTTTTCTGCTGGTCAGTGAAATTCTGATGTAAAAAATTAATAAAAAATCAACTAATGACAATCCTTTAAATATTTCATCATTGCTGGAGACAGGGAAAATACCATTGTAAATGCTTGATTGTCTTTCCTTTTCCTGGCAGACGGGGTAATGAGCCAGCATCATTCGCCCCTCCTCGAAGATCCGCGGGGAACAGAAGAGCGGTAGAGAGCATGGCTGATGGAGCTGAAGAAGATGCAGAAATTCGAGATGCAGATTACAATGGAACCAAAGGAAGCGAATAGTCCTACTTTTTGTCACCTCATGTGCCTATGAACTGTATTGCAACTCTATCCCCTTCAGTCCCCGAGTCGCCTGTAACAGTGTTTCAGGCCTCTCTGGCAGTGAAAGGAATTCTGTCTAGCGCACTTGCACCAAGATGGCGCCCAATTACTGCAGCACAGTACCCATGTGGATGATCATCTGCCTTCTTCACATCAGCTATCTCAGTGCTTTGTGAGAAGCGGCCACAAGTACACATGTTACATTAAAGAGGATAAAAGTTTGGTCCTCTGTTTTCCAGTAAAAGCAATGGAGTGCTGAACTTTATAGCACCTCTTGATGCTATTGGTTTCTCTCTCTTTGCGGTGTTCAAATCATAACATAAACCAATTAAAACAGGCTGGTGGCAATATGCAAAACATGTGGGACAATTTTAATAAGAGAGCATCCCACACTTTTCACTGGCTGACACAAAGAATAATGTAGATTGTTGTATTCTACGTAATTTTATGATCAAATGGGCCAACTATTATATTGATGTTTACTTGCTCAAGATTTTTATTTTTAAAACTTTCATACACTAAGTGCCTTTCTGATCACCAGTATTGTGTTTAAAACAAAATCCAAATGTATACCACAGTTTGCTACTGCACCCTAATTGTGCTAAAGTCACAACCACTGAAAAAAATATAAAGCACAAGAGATTAAATTGTAGAGGCCCTATGTATTAGCTGCACATATTTGTAGGGGTATGACTAAAGACAATGTTTGAGAGATTCCTTGACTTTAGAAATGACAGATTCTTAAACCAGTCCATTGTATTACTAATTGATATTTAAATGCAAGATTTCTGAATTTCGCTTCTCTAATAAAAAAAATCAGTTTTATTGCATCTTGTGTGAGATTTTCAATGACAGTGGTACCTTTTGAAAGCCAAAAGCTTTAAAAACTCAAAATTTGCATAAACATGTTACAGGATCCCATGTGTGATTACATGGTTAGTTGGCGTGCACAATTTAAATATATATTTAATAAAGCATTAATGAGGATATAGACTGTTATGAAATTATAACAGACGGGGGCTTTATCACCATGAAGAAATAGTAAAACATGGTGGAAAGGATTCTCTCATTGCATGTCATTACAATTATTGCTTCTGGTTTATTTTCTCTTTAGTGTTTACTGCACAACACAGACTGAAAAGTCTAAAATGGGCAGATGGTAATATGGAAAGTATGAATTTTAACATTTTTCTGACTGCCAAAATTAAACTGATTGTTTGGATTCATTTATCCTGTGAATGATAATAATAATCAATACACAGTACCCAGATCAAAAATTAAATCTTTCAAAAGATAAGAACTTTAAAGTAGTTCATGTAAATGTAAAAAAATAAATAAATTGGCTGTGCTTCTGGCTCCTCCCTTCCGCTGAATGCCCCCATAGAAAGCCACTTTCTATGGGGGCACTAATGCAGCCTTGCTTCAGAGTCCTGCATCTATAGCCACAGACAGCATGACTCGACCCACCCCCTGGTCACTGGATTTAATTAATAGCATTGGCTCCTGCTGCCTCAGCAAAGACAGCGAAACCAGAAAGTGAGGGACAGAAGAGCTTCAGACATGCACAATGCTGGACTGAACGAGGGCTCAGGTAAGTACAAGGTGGGTGAGGGGGGATACTAATGTCCAAACATTTTTTACCATAATGCAAGGAATGCATTAAGGTAAACCAGTGCTTTAAGTGGGCCAAAAGAGGCGCCGGTGCTCCCCCCCCCCCCAATACTGAACATGAAAATACCCTTAGAAAGTACCCTGAAAAAGAGCTACTGTAGAAAGAGCTACTGAACATAAATAAAATGTGCAAAAGGGTATTGAACAAAATGGGCTCTGCACGTGCACTGTGCGAACACTCTGGAGCTCATCCTTAATCCTATGTAATGTATCCCTCTCAGGGCTTTCAGCATGTAGGGGGTTAAATGATTAATCCAGTGTAATGCATCCTTCAGGGCTTTCAGCATGTAAGGGGTTAAATTATTGCAGGATTAATCATTAAACCCCTTACTGTAAGGGATTAAATGATTAATCTTGCAATCATTTAACCCCTTACATGCTGAGAGCCCTGAAGGATGCATTACACTGGATTAATCATTTAACCCCTTACATGCTGAAAGCCCTGAGGGTATAGATCATGAAGCTCTGTTATTGATCAAATTATTGCAGGCCGCAGCAGGAGGGGGCTTTTGGCAATGGCATCAGGCAGACAGGCATGTTGGACTTCAATTTGTACAAAGTACTACCTTAAAAAAAAAAAATGTTTAACAGCAGAATCTAATGGGACCTGGAGGGGGGTCTTTTTCTAACAGTGTCCCATGGACAATCTATTAGAAAGTGTCCCCCCTCTAGGCCCCATTAGAGACTACAACAGAGTCTAATGGGACCCCCTCTGTGTGCCATGACTCTCACCCCTGCCCAACCTCTCACAAAGTAGAAATAAAATTGTAGCGCTACTCTTACCTTAACTGTGGGTGCTGTAGCTGTAGCTGGCTCCCACATCCTCTGTGGCTGGTTCCTGTGGGTGGCTAGCTGGCACATGTTGGTGTCTGGGCTGGCTCCCTGCTGTGGGTCAGTGGCTGGCTTGCATGGTGCTCCCTGCTGTGGTTGGGTGGCTGGCCTGGCTCCCTGCTGTGGGTCAGTGGCTGGCTTGCACGGTGCTCCCTGCTGTGGGTGGGTGGGTGTCTGGCCTGGCTCCCTGCTGTGGGTCAGTGGCTGGCTTGCATGGTGCTCCCTGCTGTGGTTGGGTGGCTGGTCTGGCTCCATGCTGTGGGTCAGTGGATGGCTTGCACGGTGCACCCTGCTGTGGGTGGCTGGTCTGGCCCCATGCTGTGGGTCAGTGGCTGGCTTGCACGGTGCTCCCTGCTGTGGGTGGGTGGGTGTCTGGCCTGGCTCCCTGCTGTGGGTCGGTGGGTGGCTGGCACAATGCACCCTGCTGCAGGTGGCTAGCCTGGCTCCCTGCTGTGGCTGACAGAGAGGGGGTGGGCTGACAAAGGGAGGATGGGCTGATAGAGGAGGGGTGGGCTGACAGAGAGGGGGGTGGGCTGACAGAGGAGGAGTGGACTGACAGAGAGGAGTGGGCTGAGAGGGGATGGGGGCTGACAGAGGGGAGCTGACAGAGGAGGGGATGGGCTGACAGAGAGGTGGGTGGGCTGACAGAGGGGGGTGGGCTGACAGGGGGGGGTGGGGGCTGACAGAGGGGGGGGTGGGCTGACAGAGGGGGGTAGGCAGAGGAGGAGTGGGCTGAGAGGGGGTGGGTGCTGACAGAGGGGGGGTGGGCTGACAGAGGGGGGTAGGCTGACAGAGGGGAGATGGGTTGGCAGAGGAGGAGTGGGCTGAGAGGGGGTGGATGCTGACAGAGGGGGGGTGGGCTGACAGAGGGGGTGGGCTGTGGGCTGACAGAGGAGGGGTGGGCTGACAGAGGATGGGTGGGCTGACAAAGGGGGTGTGGGCTGCCTGACATAGAGGAGGATGGCTGACAGAGGAGGTGGTTTGACAGAGGAGAATGGCTTAAGGAGATGGTGACAGAGACCTCAGAAATACAAAGCGCCCTAGGCTGAGAGGCGGGACTCCAGCAAGTGGTCACAAACAGCCGCATCCACACGTGACCAGCTCCGCCTCCGTCGATGATTTGCAGGGCGCTCGCAACACAAATGCCCTGTGATTGGCCAAACAGGGTCATGTGCCGCCGTACGCTGTGGAATTCTGGGACATGTAGTCATGATGCGAGGCTCGGATCATGACTCATGATGCGAGCCTCACATCATGACTACATGTCCCAGAATTCCACAGCGTGCGGCCGCACATGACCCTGTCCGGCCAATCACAGGGCTTTTGTATGGCTGCCGCCTACTGTATTGAAGTCGACTTCATCAAAGAAAAAAAAAAAACGGCAGCGAGAGCGACACGGACGCCGGTATTTTGTGCCCTCCCCCAATGTTGCGCCCGGTACGATACGCCACTGCGTTCCGGTACGGGAAACCCACGTACTGGGCGCACGGAGAGGTGCTGGTACTCTCCAGGGCCATTTTTGGAAGTGGCGGTACTGAGTACCGCCGCGTTCCGGCCCAGTTAAAGCACTGAGGTAAACAATGTTTAGGCTTTATAACCACTTTAACCAGTTACCGGCCATGTATATACTGCGGCACAATGGCACTGCTTGTCAAAATACCATACGGTTACTTCCTACAATTTTTTGGCCACCAGAGGGTGCCAGCGCAGGGATTTGTAAACACACAAATCCCTGTGCTGTCAGAGGAGAGGAGCCCTATCGTTTCTTCCTACGAAGTAGGGCATCACTCCTAGTCACTCACATCCCCACACAGTTAGAACATGCAGAGGGAACACATATTTAACCCCTTGATTGCCCCCTAGTGTTAACCTCTTCCCTGCCAGTGACATTTACACAGTAATCAGTGCATTTTTATGGCACTGATCGCTGTATAAATGCCAATGCCAATGGTCCCAAAAAAGTGTTAAAAGTCTCCGATCTGTCTCAAAATCACAGATCACCGTCATTACTAGTAAAAAAAATTATAATAATAAAAATGCCATAAAAATGGCAAAAATCTTTCCCATAGTTTGCAGACGCTATAACTTTTGCGCAAACCAATCAATATATGCTCATTGCATTTTTTTTAACAAAAAATATGTAGAAGCATATATATTCAAAACTAAGGCAGCAATAGCAGCTGTCCTATATCTTTTCCGACACATTCCTTTTTCGCAAGAGAGAAAGAAGTGATATGCTGTGTTGAGATAAAATAAAATATTCAGTGGTAAAGAGAGACTTTCTGCTGAACAATTTTAAGAGAAAACTGTAAATCCCCTTCTACAGAGGTCCATCAGCAAATGAAAGAGCCATTTGAATAGGACTTTGGGGTGTTCCAGAAGAGATTTGAGATGGAGGAGATGGAAGAGATTTCTTTACAAATATTTAACGGCTTGCTGCCCGCCCACTGTCAAATGATGGCGGGGCGGTGCGGCTCTCGATCTGGGTGGACGTCATATGACGTTGTTCCAGAACGGGCGCGCAGAGCGGCGTGGCTCTTTTACCATGTGACCGGCTGTGTCCAATCACAGCCGGTCACATGTAAACATGGAGATGCCAGTAATCAGCTCTCCTCACCTCACACTGACAGAGTGTGTGGCAAAGAGAGCCGATCAGCGGCATCTCCTCACAGGGGGACATGTAGGAATGTAATCAGGGCACTGATCATCAGTGCCCTGATTACAGCTTAAAAGTTTAAGTGTCACCAATCAGTGCCCACCATTTCCAGCAATCATTGCCCACCAGTGGCACCAATCAGTGCCCACCAGTGGCACCAATCAGTGCCCATTAGCAATGCCAATCAGTGCTGGCCATCAGTGACACCTATTAGTGCTGTCAATCAATGCCCATCAGTGCTGTCAATGCCCATCAGTACCGCCTATCCATGCTGCCTATCAGTGCCCACCAGTGCCGCCTATCAGTGCCCACTAGTACCACCTAACCGTGCCCATCAATTCCACATATTAGTGCCCATAAGTGCGGCATATTAGTGCCTCCACTTCAGTTCCACATAACCAATGCCGCCTCATCAGTGCCCACCAACTCAGCCTATTAGAGCCTATCAGTGCCGCCTCATCAGCGCACATCAGTGAAGGCGAAAAATTACTTAGTTAAAAAAAAAAAAAAACAGCAGTGATTAAATACCAACAAAAGAAAGCTCTATTTGTGTGAAGAAAATTATAAAAAAAAAATTGGGGTACAGTGTTACATGACCATGCAATTGAGTTTTGAGTAAACACTAACGTTAATGTGAAACGCGTCAGCTGTCCTAGGTTCCGTGGCTGTGATTTGTAGTGCCTGTTTCCAGTTTTTTTACAATAAAGCTACGTTGGATTGGAGTGCGACTGTCCTCATCATTTTTCGTTTCCAATTACAACGCAATTGTCATTTAAAGTGCGACAAAAATGGCTGGAAGCTGAAAAATGGCTTGGGCAGGAAGGGGGTGTAAGTGTCTCATAGGCAAGTGGTTAAAGACTTTTTTTTTTCATTTAGCTAGAGTAAGGAATGGTTAAGATCTGAAGAAAAACAATAAAAAAAAAAAAAAGTCAGTGCACAGTGAAAACACCAACCCTTACTTAAATTTAGCAGCTGAACACATACAGAAATTCACACAAATCTAGTGCAGAAAAGTGCACCACTTGTACAGACACTTTCCATCACCCGGGTGGTGTAGTATTATCTCACAGCAAAGTCTATTGTCTTGCAGCCCTCCTCAGAACAAAGGGTGTTCATAAAGCTAAAGAAAAAGAAAAGAAGGGAGGGCGCACCGACCTAGTGCATTACCACTATTTTTTTAATTAAAAACAGAACAAAAACAATGGTCTTACTCACAAAGAAAGCTTAAATAAGCGCTTTTTCAGACAGCTCACGGCACCTGCCAGTGGAACCTCAGACCTGTAGACGACTTACGTGTTTCTGGGGCGTACCCCCTTTCTCAGAGCCTAAGTGGTGATAGCTCTCTCCTGTCTGTCCTCACTTATACTGTATACGTGTGTGTGTACTTACATGTGCAGAGAAGGCCCCAGCTCAGGTGGCCATCGATTGGCAGGCCCCGCCCCTCCCAGCGTACCACACCCACCCACCCACATGGATAGATCTCCCACAGTCTCACTCCCTAAAAGGTGAGTCAAGATATCGTAGCCAAAGTGAAAACACCATGGCAACCCACCCTCTTTAGCTATCCAAAACGTGTCCCCATACACCCCCTCTAGTACACCGGGACCAGCTGCAATGAAAATTCCTCGGTGGTCTGGGAGGGAGGAAGGGAGGGGGACAGGGGGGGCACAGTGAACCGCAAACCACTCCACACACGGCCAAACAATAGATAAGGTCCTTACCCCAAGCCAGCTCCTCATCGCGAATCACCAGGGGCAGCGGTAGAACCACAGACAGCGGGCATCCTAAAGGATTAGATGCCCCCAATCATCCCGTGTACCCATTGGAACGCAACCAGGAAGTGCAGGTGCAGGTGCCTCCTGCGTTCCAGCCCGCACCGAGATGTCACTTCCTTTCCTGGGCGTGCACGCGCATGTAGCAGGCCCATACGACCAGGAAGTGCGGGTGTGTTTGCGTTTCACCCGCTACTTCCGGTCTATCTCCAAGTGCTCTTCCCAAATTATCTGATGGTGCGCACGCACCCGTACAGTGAAGGTGTAAACCCCCACGAGCAAATGGGTACCATACGGGGGGAAGGAGGAGCCTGCAAATCAAAGATGTACACAGGGAAGGGCACACATAGCCAGCCGGGTATTCTCCAGAGCACATCCACACACATAAACCAAGGACATCAGGGGCGCGCAGTGGGTGGGAACCCCCATACTATCGTATATAAACCTTTGACTATACTAACCCGGAAGCTGATTAGTTAATTGGAAATTGGTGGGTCCCAAAAGGTGAAGAATATAGGCACACACTGTGACATAGACTCTTCAATAGGAGGTCTATCCACCCATCTATTCTAATAAATAAATATATAAATAAATAGGTAAAATCATACGTATAGAAAACACCCAAGGGTGATGCATACATATATAAAAATAAAAAAGGATTTCCATAGATATAAAATGTATACATGTATATAAAAAGAGTACGTGCCATATGCAAAGAAAGTCACCAGCGCTGCTTCTATATTCACATATTGCACCAACCCATTGTGCACCAGACCCACGGAATAAAACGCATAGGTCTAGAGAGAGGTAATTTCCCACTTGTAATCAGAGCAATGATCCAGTCAGAAATATTACATTGTTACAAACAGGCCCCCCATTTAAAACATGGACAATAGTAAAATACCAAAAAATGTGCTCCCTAACATAAAACCTGAAACCTAAAAACTCTTTAGGCCTACTTAGCTAGAATATCCTAATCATCTTATTGTCACTACTTTCATAGGGGGAGGTCTATCTGGCAGTACCAACATCTGCCACAGAAACCCCACCCATGTAGGAAACCAACTAATGATATACATAGCCCAGAGCTCAACGAACCATGGCCTAGTCCCTTTTTTAATGAGTGTAATGGCAACTCCTATATAAGGAAAGGAGAACAGGTCTAAGCCTACAACTATAATGCCTGAATGTCTTTACTGTGGTCACACTATATTGTGCAGCTCAAATTCTTCGTTCAGGCCTTGTGGGGCCATAATTTTCAAACTAAAATTCCAGAAGGCCTCTCTCCTACATAAAATCTGATACTTCTTGCCACTATCTAGATTGCTTGATATGGCTTCTATGCCAAACACTTTAAGACCATCTATACTGCCATCATGGACCTCCTTGAAATGTCTGGGTACTGAACATTTATCTTTCTCTGTCAGGATGCTACTTCTATGTTCATTCATCCTAGTCCTCATGGGTCGAGATGTACAACCAATTTACAAAAGGCCACATGGACAGAGTAGACCATAGATGACATATGGGGTGCCACAATTGATAAATTGCTTTATCATGTGGCTCCTCCCGTCTACCTCCATCACATCTTTTTTTCTGTGACATGTGTACACAGTTCCCACATTTGCCCCACACCTGTAGCTGTCCTTTTGGTCAAAGATGGTGGTCCAAAGGCTATTCAACCCTTTGTTCTTACTCTTCTTCACCCTACTTGGGGCAATAACGCTCCTCAAATCTTTGGGCCTCCTAAAAAACAAATTAGGATGGGACGGGAGGCACGTCTTTAAGAATCTCTGGGCCAGATCCTCAAAAGGGATACGGCGGCGTATCTACTGATACGCCGTCGTATCCCTGTTTCTATTTTTGGAACTGATCCACAGAATCAGTTTCCAAAAGATAGGCAGAAGATCCGACATGTGTAAGGGACTTACACTGCCGGATCTTAGGATGCAGTACCGCATCCGCCGCTGGGGGCATTTCGTGTCGAAATGCTGCTTCGGGTATGCAAATTAGCACTTACGGAGATCCACAAAGCTTTTACGCTTCGTTTTTTCTCCGTAAGTATTAAGTTGCATGTGTAAAATTAGGGCTGCTTTTACAAAGTGTAAACTGTTTACACCTTGTAAAAGTAGACCCTTCTTACCCGCGACGCTGTTATTTTTATTTTTATTTTTTTCCCGCAATTTTTTTGACCCGGCGCGATTCACGAAGCTCGGCGTAACGTAATTTCGCGCTATGCACGTCGGGAAAATGACATCACGAGCATGCGCAGTACGTCTGGCGCGGGAGCGCGCCCAATTTAAATGGGACTGAATTTAAGTTACACACCCGAAAATTTCTAGGTAAGTGCTTTGTGGATCGGGCGCTTAGGTAGAAATTTTGCGGCAGTGTAACTTAAATCAGAATATTTAAGTTACGGCGGCTCTTTGTGGATCTGGCCCTCTGATCTTATACACACCATTAATAGTGTTTTTTTTTTTTTTTGCAAGTCACTAAAGAGTTATTGGGGACTTTTTTTTCACTGTATACGCTTTGGGTGTTATGTTCTTGGATTTTTTTTTATCACATTATTTGTTGGCAAGAATTTGCAATAGAAATATTTTGGTTAGAGCGCTGTGCAAAATAGTATTTTCATGGTTAAGGCCTGTTTTTTTCCCTCCTCATTTTGATCTGCTCTATATAGTTGTTAGGGATGAGCTTTATGTTCGAGTTGAATTATGGATCGTTCGCGCCAAGTTCGAGCGGCACGGAATGCCCCATAATGCACTGTGACATCGCAGTGCATTGCTGTCTGATGATTGGCCAAGCATGCACTATGACCTGCATGCTTTGGCCAATCACAGCACTGACAGAAAACAGAGCCATAATTGGTCAATTAGCCGTGTGGAGAAAACCAGGCACTGCTAATCACCTGTCCAATACAGTCCCAACAGTGAAGCATGGTGGTGGCAGCATCATGCTGTGGGGGTGTTTTTCAGCTGCAGGGACAGGAAGACTGGTTGCAAATGAGGAAAAGATGAATGCGGCCAAGTACAGGGATATCCTGGATGAAAACCTTCTCCAGAGTGCTCAGGACCTCCGACTGGGCCAAAGGTTTACCTTCCAATAAGACAATGACCCTAAGCACACAGCTAAAATAACTAAGGAGTGGCTTCACAACAACTCCATGACTGTTCTTGAATGGCCCAGCCAGAGCCCTGACTCAAACCCAATTGAGCATCTCTGGAGAGACCTAAAAATGTCTGTCCACCAACGTTTACCATCCAACCTGACAGAACTGGAGAGGATCTGCAAGGAGGAATGGCAGAGGATCCCCAAATCCAGGTGTGAAAAACTTGTTGCATCTTTACCAAAAAGACTCATGGCTGTATTATATCGAAAGGGTGCTTCTACTAAATACTGAGCAAAGGGTCTGAATACTTAGGACCATGTGATATTTCAGTTTTTCTTTTTTAATAAATCTGCAAAAATGTCAACAACTCTGTGTTTTTCTGTCATTATGGGGTGCTGTGTGTACATTAATGAGGGAAAAAAATGAACTTAAATGATTTTAGCAAATGGCTGCAATATAACAAAGAGAGAAACATTTAAGGGGGTCTGAATACTTTCCGTACCCACTGTGTGTGTATATATATATATATATATATATATATATTATACACACACAGGCTTGTATATACACTGCTCAAAAAAATTAAAGGAACACCTTCAAAACATCAGATCTCAACGGGCAAAGATCTCATGCTGGATATCTATACTGATATGGACTGGGCAATGTGTTAGGAATGAAAGGATGGCACATCATTTGATGGAAATGAAAATTATCCACCTACAGAGGGCTGAATTTAAAGACACCCTGAAAATCAAAGTGAAAAGTTTATGCAGCAAGCTAGTACATTTTGCTGAAATTTCATTGCAACAACTCAAAATGGTCCTCTGTAGTTTGTATGGCCCCCAAGTGCTTGTATGCATGCCTGACAACATCAGGGCATGCTTCTAATGAGACAACGGATGGTGTCCTGGGGTATTTCCTCCCAGATCTGGACCAGAGCATCACTGAGCTCCTGAACAAACTGAGGTGCAACCTGGCGGCACCGGATGGACCGAAACATAATGTCCCAGAGGTGTTGGTTTGGATTTAGGTCAGGTGAGCGTGGGGGGCCATTCAATGGTATCAATTTCTTCATCCTCCAGGAACTGGCTGCATGCTCTCGTCACATGAGGCCGGGCAGTGTCGTGCACCAGGAGGAACCCAGAACTCACTGCACCAGCATAGGGTCTGACAATGGGTCCAAGGATTTCACAATGGCAGTCAGGGTGCCATTGTGTAGCCTGTAGAGGTCTGTGTTTCCCTCCATAGATATGCCTCCCCAGACCATCACTGACCCACCACCAAACCGGTCATGCTAAACGATGTTACAGGCAGCATAAATTTCACCACGGCTTCTCAAGACCCTTACACGTTTGTCACATATGTTTAGGGTGAACCTGCTCTCATCTGTGAAAAGCATGGGGGCACCAGTGGCGGACCTGCCAATTCTGGTGTTCAATGGAAAATGCCAATCAAGCCCCACAGGGTTCAGCAGTAAACACAGAGCACACTAGAGGACGTCGGGCCCTCAGGCCACCCCCATGAAGTATGTTTCTGATTGTTTGGTCAGAGACATTCACACCAGTGGCCTGATGGAGGTCATTTCGTAAGGCTCTGGCAGTGCTCACCCTGCACAAAAGAGCAGATACCGGTCCTGCTGATGGGTTAAGGACCTTCTACGGCTCTGTCCAGCTCTCCTAGAGTAACTGCCTGTCTCCTGGAATCTCCTCCATGCTCTTGAGACTGTGCCCCAGCACAGACACAGCAAACCCTCTGGCAATGACACGTATTGATGTGCCATCCTGGAGAAGTTGGACTGCCTGTGCAAACTTTATAGGGTCCAAGTATCGCCTCGTGCTACCAGTAGTGACACTGACCCTAGCCAAATGCAAAACTAGTGAAAAACAGTCAGAAAAGATGAGTAGGGGAAAAAAATGTCAGACACCTCCACCTGAAAAAACATTCCTGTTTTGGAGGTCATCTCATTGTTGCCCATCTAGTGCACCTGTTATTAATTTCAATTAACAGCAAAGCAGCTGAAACTGATTAACAACCCCCTCTGTATACACCCCTCCCCCCTCTGCTACTTAACTGACCAGATCAATATCCCAGGAGTTCTGATTCAAAAGTGTTCCTTTAATTTTTTTGAGCAGTGTATTTTCTTAGGTTGTGACAATATATTTTTTTTATGTTTAGTTTCCTCACATATTTCTGAATGTCAATATACACATCAAATTTTGTCACATTTCTCACCGGTGCATATTTCAAACCTCTATCCAGAACTGTAATTTCTTCCCTAGTCAAGATTACATCTGTTAAGTGGAAGAAAAAAATACAGTAGGAGAGGGGATTTTTTTTAATTGCTTCTTGTATCCTGCTCTGCATCCCCTCTTCCTTGGTGGCTTCTTACTCTCCTGTTGTCTGTCTGTTCGATTGGGAGTTCGTTCTTTTCTTCCTTCTCTTCCCTTCCGTCGTCTGTCTGTCTGGTTGGGAGTTCAAGCTTTTCTCCATTCTTTTAAAAAAAATTGCCTAGGAGTCCTGTTGGTGTCCCACTTGTCTTTTAATGGTTAAAACCTATTGTGTGTTGGTATGAGGCTTCTTGTACGATGATCAGGATCTCGATATGATACACGCCTATTATGTATGGGTGGATGGAATAACCATGGTCAGGTTAGTTGTCATATCTATATTGGGGCAGTCCTGGGCTCCTTTGATTCCTCTGGTTACCACAATATTAATAGCCATATTGATAGTTATTTTATTAGGTCCTCTATAGGGATAACGAGGTCATCTGCCTCTTCCGTGATTACCTGCCCTTGTTCCTCCTCTAAAGTAGCCATAGTCATCTCTTGATTTCCATGGGCCCCTTGGGATCCTACAATTGGCCTCTTGATGGCAAGTGGTTGGTCCTGGACATCTAGAATCTTGTGTAGTGGTCTCTGTAATTGGACCATTAGTTATTTTTACTACTCTTTCCAGTGTTGAATTAGCTGAGGCGAGTTCTCCTTTAAGCTTAATCTGCCATTTAAACACCCGATTGGTATTTTTTCTTTTTGCGGTTATGTTTCTTGATCTTTATACTGTAAATCTAGATTAATATGTTCCATTGAGATTCTACCTCTATCGGTGCCTTTTTTGTCTAAAAAATCAGCAACCTTGTTGTAGCCATAGTCCTTTCCATCATCAGCCTTAGATGCCTATCACTTCCGGGTTTTGCTCAATACACGCCCGACTAGAGTAGATCAAATTAGGAAGCTGAAAAGACACTGTACATGCACCGACTTCCGGGATTACCAGAGCCTATGGCGCATGTGCGAATCAGTAATTATTGATTTTAGAGTACAAACACAATAAAGTCACACTGCCATAACCGCTCGGCTTGCCCTTCAGATAAAGCCACGTGGATGGTGGCATAACGCATAGGAGGTAGAGCCTGGAGGTGACATATGTGAGACCTGTTGAATTTTAACATGTTATATGACGTTTCTGATTTAAATAAATGTGAGTGTATTGGATGAAGCTGGGTTGGTGAGGCTTATTCCATTTAACACCTGGTACTGCACTTTTGGAGACACTTTATATTTTTGCATATTGCGGTCTGGAGCTGCTGGTGATCATCACATAGGCAACCTTTAAAAAGGAGCAGTACACAAGGTGAAAAGTGCATTTGATCCCTGCAGGACTTGGTGGGAACCATTAAAGACCAGTGTGGAGCCTTTTGCCTGATGAGAATTAGTAGTGAGAGTGTCAGGGCCAAAGCGCTGTACTTCCTCCTTTAACACACCAGCGTAGTAGATTGGCTTCCCGGCGGCTAACTGGGCACTTTAGGCGTGTGCGCATACGCATGTGACCTCTCGGGGCCAATCACCAGCGTGACCGCCCTATTTAAACCAGCTCCTGTCAGTAGACAGGTTGCTGGTTTATCGTCAGCTACTTCCTGAACCTGTGTCTCTGGAAACCATTTCCTCTTGGAATTCCGTTCGACTCACCTCTCACCTGGAACCTGACCTCGGATTGCTTCACCACTCTATTGAACTCTTCTGACCCCGACCTCGGCTTGTGACCTGGACTCTGTTGTTGTTTCTCCTGCCCTTGAACCTCTTGGCTTGTGACCCGGATCTGCTGTCTTCTCTGCTCCCCGAACCTTGGCTTGCACCCCGGACTTTCCAGTTTGTTTCTTGGACTCTTTCAGTACCGGTTATCCGGCTTCAGTATCGTTTGTTCCTGTTTCCGTCTGCAGTCACCCAGAAGCACCTGTCATCTACAACCGTCACCGGTCAACGCTTCTCCACTGGCACCGGTACCGCCTCGTGCTTCCGCCACCTGTTCCAAAACTCAGTGGGCGGGCGCGCTTGGTCGTAAAGGTGAACCACCCTCGGCAGTTCGGTCTCGGTGAGTACTTGATTCCTGATAGAGAGTAAAGCCCCATACACACCATCAGTTTTCCTGCAGGTTTTTCTCTTCAGGTTTACCAAAACCATGTCGTGCAAGGGCCTGCCTGATTGCATACAAATTTAAACTCTTGAGGTTTGACCTCATATTAGATGGTTTTGGTAAACCTGAAGAGAAAAATCTGCAGGAAAACTGATAGTGTGTATGGGGCTTTAGACCCTTTCAGGGTCTAGAAAGGTGGTGAGCAGACATTGCACCTGGTGAAGGGAGCACTTGTCATAGATTGTTGGTTCATCTGAGAAGCACTTTTTTTCACAGCAGAATTTGAAGCACTTTCCATCCAAGAAGATATTGTTTCAAGCTTTTTTTTTTTACATATTTTTCTAAAAAAATTATTGGACTGTTTATTTATTCAACACATCTATTTATTGCACAATTAATTTATTTTTTGTCAGATTGCAGCAGCGCTATCCCATTTATTCTAAAGGTGAGAGCCCACCCCCAGTGAGATGATTGATACAAATGATGGTGCAGGTGGATGCAGATCATGGAAATTGACTTCTATTATATTTATAAAAGATATTTTACTTATCTATCTAAAGATATGAATATCATCATCTATTACCATTAGCTTCAATCGTAACAATTATGCAGTATTAATAGTAGATTATAATAAACAATATTAGATTATATATAAAAAAAAAAGAAGAAAAAAAAAAAGAAGAAAAAAAAAAAAAGAAGAAAAAAAAAAAAGAAGAAAAAAAAAAGTGCTGCTACAACTGACAATGCACATTAGTATTAATGTATATGTGAAATTAAACATTTTTAAACAAAAGAAGTATAAACAGGAAAAATAGTGACGCTTAAACAATGCAGTATACAACAAAAACTGTAAATGATAACAATGATTAATGTATAAAATGTGGATATTAAAAAATATCACCCAGTGACATGTGATAAATCAATAGTCCATAAAGCAAAAAAAACTTTCGTGAAGTATTTCAATGCTTAATCTTCTTAAATCTTCCACCACACCAACGTGCAAGTGACTCCTCTCCCTTTGAAATCGCACTCACCAACTTGCAATGCCTCCCACTTTCGTGTTTGGCTCAGATGCCTTTTAAATTCGAGAATTCCAACTTGTATCCTCACCTTATGATCCCTAGAACAAACTGATTGCTGGTGATCATTTGCCATTGTGGGAGAAAGGCCCCCAACCTTCCTGTCACTGTGGCTTTTGGGGCTGGTCAGGAGGGCAAAAAAAAAAATAAAAAAATCGCTCCTCCACAATCTTTGCCCGTCTGCCCCTAAAACCTCATCTTTCCCTCCGGTTTCGTGGCTTCCACCTTCCTTTGAGGGCAAAACTTTCTTTTGGTTTGCTCCCCATACTTCTTAATGGGGGGGGGAGCCTTTTTCTTGTCGGGTGTTCGGTCCAGAACAGCCTCCAAACCTGGCCCAAACAGCAGATCTCCTGTAAGGGGGATTCCACACAGCTTAACTTTAGAGGCGCTATCCCCTTGCCACATCTTGAGCCATAAGGCCCTTCTTGCCAAATTGTACTTGTCATGGACCTTGGAATGCTGAAGGGTATCTCTTTGAAATCTGTTACACAGTGGGGGGGTCTTCTGCTCTGTCTTAAGGCCAGACGGCTCCATTGTTCTGTGTCTGGCTATTGTGTACATTGATTGCCCCCTGGGGCTTCTGTCTCAATACACATAACAGTCCCTCCATTCAAGCTATCTGACCAATCCCTGCTGACTCATGTTCAAGTCCTCATTTGCATGGTTATGAGGACCTGAAGGAGAACTCGATTGCACTTTACAATTGACCAATAGGAAAGCGATTGTTGGGGGCGGGATGTTCCAAATTCTGTTTAAAAGTGTGTTGTGTATTTCCAATAAAGGTCTTCCTGTTTGAACTTACATACAGCCTGCCTGGTGTTTTGTTCTTATGGATCCCGAACGGCACATAGCTGTAGTTCGGATCCCGGAGCCTTGGACGTTGCGATCTGCAAGCTGACTCAATAGTAGCAGAGGAGTGTCGGGAGAGCGGAAGCGAGCAGGGGTCTTGTTACAGTACTGACTCTGCAGATACGTCCGCCAGATACGCCACATCTTTCAGTAGCGTTGGGAAAGATAAGATAGTTTCTTTGGGCATCCCCGCCTCAATGTGTGCATTAATCTGTGTGAGCCAATTTTCCAGATTGGGGGCTACCACTGTGGCTGCAATGGCAGGCTTCAGGTTCCCTTGTCAAGAATCCCAGGATTTTTTCAGAAGTGAATCCATCCTTCTGTCCATGGGGTCTGAAAGCACCCCCATGTCTTCAAACGCCAGGTCAATGTCTATGACACCTGCCAGAAAGCAGCATCTAGTTTGGGAGTCTTATTCCAAACCAGAGCTTCCTCCTCTGAAAAGGGAAACCTTTGTTACAATGCGTTTGAAAAGAAAGTTTTTCTCTCCGGATCTTGCCATTCCTTTTTGATGGCACTGATCAAGACCTCATGGACGGGGAAAACCTCCCTTTTGTTCCCCCAGGCCCATGTACATCCGATCATGGAGTGACAGCGACTTCTCTTCTGGTATCCCCAAAGTAGTGTGGATTGCTCCTAGGAGATCCTCAACCTCTTTGAGAGAAAGCTTGTAGCGAGAGGTTCTGGAGGACTCCCCCTCCGATTCCCCCTGGGAGCTAGAAGCGGCACTGTCCGGCTCTGCCTCAGCATCCTCTCTAATGTCCCCTGGCTTCTCCCCGCTCATGGAGGGAACTACCACAGGACTAGGCGGAACAACCTGTTGTGCGGGTAAGGGGCTGCTCTGAAAACTAGCAAAAAGATGATTGAAAGGTGCTAGAAAGCTTTTTCATGGATGCTACTAGATCAGAACCCTGCTCTGCAAAGCGCTTTGTTCCAGTTTTCCCCCAAGAAAATCCTACAGGAAGGACATTTCTTCTTGGAACTGTGGGACTATTTCTCTGTGACTTTCTGTAGAAAAACACAGAAAAGAGCAGAGGGTAGCCATGAGTGTGCCCACCAGCGCGGTAACAGAACCACCAGGAGTGCCCCCCCCCAGGACCAACCACCACCAGGGTCCCAGATACACATCCTTAACCCCCCCAGGACCAACCACTAGGAGAAAGATCACCAGTGAAGCCATCAGAAAAAAAAATAAGGGATCACCACCCTAGGGTTCCCCTTACCTTAGAGTGGCTGGTGCTGTAATCATCCGGAGGTGCGCACGAAGTCTCCACTTCCCACATCTCCCTTGAGGATTTGTGGTCACAACGCCAAATAGTGCCGTCTCTACGGCTGCAAGTGAAGGCCGCACCAGCCCAGCGTTCGGTCTTATTTCATCTGCCGCGTCTGGGACCAAGAGACGCGTATCCGGCAGAAGTGCCCGCCCCTCCCTAAACCGACATCACTCGTCGTCCGGTCCGGCCCCAGCTTCCTGGCCGACTGTTTACACAGAAAGTCCCGACATGCCACCTGCAGCGCCACCCCTGTGCGCAAGAGAAAAGGACCTCCTCGGTTAAATGCTCCCCAGAAACGCTGAGGGACGCAAGCACAGCAATGTCTCCAGGTTGTAGCTCCCTAGCTAACCGGACTGCCGTAGAGGGTATGAGATATGGAGAGACCGGCTCCCCCCTCTCTCAGGTATATTAGCCTCAGCCTCCCCAGCTGCCTGGCCCTTAGCGGTGTCTCCCTGCCAGAGGAAACACCATAAACTGAGGAGCTGGAGGGAGGATGCGGAGCCTGTGTGTCTCTCTCTACGGCGGCTGTCCTGAAAGACGAACAGGGAAATTGTGCCTTTTGTTAACCAACAAAATAAATCTCACCAAACCTGTCATTTAGGATTTGTGTAATCATCATTAAATAGAAACCCTCCAGAGGGTCCAACAAAGCAGGTCACAAGACTACAACCACTACACAAATCCTGGCTTATGTGGAGCGTCTTTAGCAGTAACTTTCCTTCCATGGTCAGGGTTATTCACAGGCTCTGCAGAGGCTATAAATATTATCCCTATGCACTATTGGCAGCCCTCTAGGTGTGGGGTTGTAGATGGCTATA